>NW_027452835.1:20000-33197 GCF_964194025.1 Convolutriloba macropyga
CTCCCAAATGGCCTAACAGTGGCAGCCAATCAGAGTGCGAGAAAAGCGCTCCCAAATGGCCTAACAGTGGCAGCCAATCAGAGTGCGAGAAAAGCGCTCCCAAATGGCCTAACAGTGGCAGCCAATCAGAGTGCGAGAAAAGCGCTCCCAAATGGCCTAACAGTGGCAGCCAATCAGAGTGCGAGAAAAGCGCTCCCAAATGGCCTAACAGTGGCAGCCAATCAGAGTGCGAGAAAAGCGCTCCCAAATGGCCTAACAGTGGCAGCCAATCAGAGTGCGAGAAAAGCGCTCCCAAATGGCCTAACAGTGGCAGCCAATCAGAGTGCGAGAAAAGCGCTCCCAAATGGCCTAACAGTGGCAGCCAATCAGAGTGCGAGAAAAGCGCTCCCAAATGGCCTAACAGTGGCAGCCAATCAGAGTGCGAGAAAAGCGCTCCCAAATGGCCTAACAGTGGCAGCCAATCAGAGTGCGAGAAAAGCGCTCCCAAATGGCCTAACAGTGGCAGCCAATCAGAGTGCGAGAAAAGCGCTCCCAAATGGCCTAACAGTGGCAGCCAATCAGAGTGCGAGAAAAGCGCTCCCAAATGGCCTAACAGTGGCAGCCAATCAGAGTGCGAGAAAAGCGCTCCCAAATGGCCTAACAGTGGCAGCCAATCAGAGTGCGAGAAAAGCGCTCCCAAATGGCCTAACAGTGGCAGCCAATCAGAGTGCGAGAAAAGCGCTCCCAAATGGCCTAACAGTGGCAGCCAATCAGAGTGCGAGAAAAGCGCTCCCAAATGGCCTAACAGTGGCAGCCAATCAGAGTGCGAGAAAAGCGCTCCCAAATGGCCTAACAGTGGCAGCCAATCAGAGTGCGAGAAAAGCGCTCCCAAATGGCCTAACAGTGGCAGCCAATCAGAGTGCGAGAAAAGCGCTCCCAAATGGCCTAACAGTGGCAGCCAATCAGAGTGCGAGAAAAGCGCTCCCAAATGGCCTAACAGTGGCAGCCAATCAGAGTGCGAGAAAAGCGCTCCCAAATGGCCTAACAGTGGCAGCCAATCAGAGTGCGAGAAAAGCGCTCCCAAATGGCCTAACAGTGGCAGCCAATCAGAGTGCGAGAAAAGCGCTCCCAAATGGCCTAACAGTGGCAGCCAATCAGAGTGCGAGAAAAGCGCTCCCAAATGGCCTAACAGTGGCAGCCAATCAGAGTTCGAGAAAAGCGCTCCCAAATGGCCTAACAGTGGCAGCCAATCAGAGTGCGAGAAAAGCGCTCCCAAATGGCCTAACAGTGGCAGCCAATCAGAGTGCGAGAAAAGCGCTCCCAAATGGCCTAACAGTGGCAGCCAATCAGAGTGCGAGAAAAGCGCTCCCAAATGGCCTAACAGTGGCAGCCAATCAGAGTGCGAGAAAAGCGCTCCCAAATGGCCTAACAGTGGCAGCCAATCAGAGTGCGAGAAAAGCGCTCCCAAATGGCCTAACAGTGGCAGCCAATCAGAGTGCGAGAAAAGCGCTCCCAAATGGCCTAACAGTGGCAGCCAATCAGAGTGCGAGAAAAGCGCTCCCAAATGGCCTAACAGTGGCAGCCAGCTAGAGCTAGCTTAAGTTAGCTTGGGTTAGCTTGAGTTAGCTTTAATTAGCTTTAATTAGCTTAAGCTAGCTTAAGTTAGCTTGGGTTAGCTTGAGTTAGCTTGAGCTAGCTTGAGTTAGCTTGAATTAGCTTGAGTTAGCTTGAATTAGCTTGAGTTAGCTTGAGTTAGCTTGAATTAGCTTGAGTTAGCTTGAGTTAGCTCGGGTTAGCTTGAGTTTGACTTCATTAACCCAAGTTAGCTTGGGTTAACTTCATTAAGTTAGCTTGAACTAGCTTGAGTTAGCTTGAGTTAGCTTGAGTTAGCTAGCTTGAATTAGCTTGAGTTAGCTTGAGTTAGCTTGAATTAGCTTGAGTTAGCTTGAGTTAGCTCGGGTTAGCTTGAGTTTGACTTCATTAACCCAAGTTAGCTTGGGTTAACTTCATTAAGTTAGCTTGAACTAGCTTGAGTTAGCTTGAGTTAGCTTGAGTTAGCTTGAGTTAGCTTGAGTTAGCTTGTCTTAGCTTTAGCTAGCTTGAGTTAGCTTGAACTAGCTTTAGCTACCTTGAGTTAGCTTGAGTTAGCTCGGGTTAGCTTGAGTTAGCTTGAGTTAGCTTGAGTTAGCTTTAGCTAGCTTGAGTTAGCTTGAGTTAGCTTGAGTTAGCTTGAGTTAGCTTGAATTAGCTTGAGTTAGCTTGAGTTAGCTTTAGCTAGCTTGGGTTAGCTTGAGCTAGCTTGAGTTAGCTCGGGTTAGCTTGAGTTAGCTTGAGTTAGCTTTAGCTAGCTTGAGTTAGCTTGAGTTAGCTTGAGTTAGCTTGAGTTAGCTTTAGCTAGCTTGAGTTAGCTTGAACTAGCTTGAGTTAGCTTGAGCTAGCTTGAGTTAGCTTGAGTTAGCTTGAGTTAGCTTTAGCTAGCTTGAGTTAGCTTGAACTAGCTTTAGTTAGCTTGAGTTAGCTTGAGTTAGCTTGAGTTAGCTTGAGTTAGCTTGTCTTAGCTTTAGCTAGCTTGAGTTAGCTTGAACTAGCTTTAGCTACCTTGAGTTAGCTTGAGTTAGCTCGGGTTAGCTTGAGTTAGCTTGAGTTAGCTTGAGTTAGCTTTAGCTAGCTTGAGTTAGCTTGAGTTAGCTTGAGTTAGCTTGAACTAGCTTGAGTTAGCTTGAGTTAGCTTGAGTTAGCTTGAGTTAGCTTGAGTTAGCTTGAGTTAGCTTGTCTTAGCTTTAGCTAGCTTGAGTTAGCTTGAACTAGCTTTAGCTACCTTGAGTTAGCTTGAGTTAGCTCGGGTTAGCTTGAGTTAGCTTGAGTTAGCTTGAGTTAGCTTTAGCTAGCTTGAGTTAGCTTGAGTTAGCTTGAGTTAGCTTGAGTTAGCTTGAATTAGCTTGAGTTAGCTTGAGTTAGCTTTAGCTAGCTTGGGTTAGCTTGAGCTAGCTTGAGTTAGCTCGGGTTAGCTTGAGTTAGCTTGAGTTAGCTTTAGCTAGCTTGAGTTAGCTTGAGTTAGCTTGAGTTAGCTTGAGTTAGCTTTAGCTAGCTTGAGTTAGCTTGAACTAGCTTGAGTTAGCTTGAGCTAGCTTGAGTTAGCTTGAGTTAGCTTGAGTTAGCTTTAGCTAGCTTGAGTTAGCTTGAACTAGCTTGAGTTAGCTTGAGTTAGCTTGAGTTAGCTTGTCTTAGCTTTAGCTAGCTTGAGCTAGCTTGAACTAGCTTTAGCTACCTTGAGTTAGCTTGAGTTAGCTCGGGTTAGCTTGAGTTAGCTTGAGTTAGCTTGAGTTAGCTAGCTTGAATTAGCTTGAGTTAGCTTGAGTTAGCTTGAATTAGCTTGAGTTAGCTTGAGTTAGCTCGGGTTAGCTTGAGTTTGACTTCATTAACCCAAGTTAGCTTGGGTTAACTTCATTAAGTTAGCTTGAACTAGCTTGAGTTAGCTTGAGTTAGCTTGAGTTAGCTTGAGTTAGCTTGAGTTAGCTTGTCTTAGCTTTAGCTAGCTTGAGTTAGCTTGAACTAGCTTTAGCTACCTTGAGTTAGCTTGAGTTAGCTCGGGTTAGCTTGAGTTAGCTTGAGTTAGCTTGAGTTAGCTTTAGCTAGCTTGAGTTAGCTTGAGTTAGCTTGAGTTAGCTTGAGTTAGCTTGAATTAGCTTGAGTTAGCTTGAGTTAGCTTTAGCTAGCTTGGGTTAGCTTGAGCTAGCTTGAGTTAGCTCGGGTTAGCTTGAGTTAGCTTGAGTTAGCTTTAGCTAGCTTGAGTTAGCTTGAGTTAGCTTGAGTTAGCTTGAGTTAGCTTTAGCTAGCTTGAGTTAGCTTGAACTAGCTTGAGTTAGCTTGAGCTAGCTTGAGTTAGCTTGAGTTAGCTTGAGTTAGCTTTAGCTAGCTTGAGTTAGCTTGAACTAGCTTTAGTTAGCTTGAGTTAGCTTGAGTTAGCTTGAGTTAGCTTGAGTTAGCTTGTCTTAGCTTTAGCTAGCTTGAGTTAGCTTGAACTAGCTTTAGCTACCTTGAGTTAGCTTGAGTTAGCTCGGGTTAGCTTGAGTTAGCTTGAGTTAGCTTGAGTTAGCTTTAGCTAGCTTGAGTTAGCTTGAGTTAGCTTGAGTTAGCTTGAACTAGCTTGAGTTAGCTTGAGTTAGCTTGAGTTAGCTTGAGTTAGCTTGAGTTAGCTTGAGTTAGCTTGTCTTAGCTTTAGCTAGCTTGAGTTAGCTTGAACTAGCTTTAGCTACCTTGAGTTAGCTTGAGTTAGCTCGGGTTAGCTTGAGTTAGCTTGAGTTAGCTTGAGTTAGCTTTAGCTAGCTTGAGTTAGCTTGAGTTAGCTTGAGTTAGCTTGAGTTAGCTTGAATTAGCTTGAGTTAGCTTGAGTTAGCTTTAGCTAGCTTGGGTTAGCTTGAGCTAGCTTGAGTTAGCTCGGGTTAGCTTGAGTTAGCTTGAGTTAGCTTTAGCTAGCTTGAGTTAGCTTGAGTTAGCTTGAGTTAGCTTGAGTTAGCTTTAGCTAGCTTGAGTTAGCTTGAACTAGCTTGAGTTAGCTTGAGCTAGCTTGAGTTAGCTTGAGTTAGCTTGAGTTAGCTTTAGCTAGCTTGAGTTAGCTTGAACTAGCTTGAGTTAGCTTGAGTTAGCTTGAGTTAGCTTGTCTTAGCTTTAGCTAGCTTGAGCTAGCTTGAACTAGCTTTAGCTACCTTGAGTTAGCTTGAGTTAGCTCGGGTTAGCTTGAGTTAGCTTGAGTTAGCTTGAGTTAGCTTTAGCTAGCTTGAGTTAGCTTGAGTTAGCTTGAGTTAGCTTGAACTAGCTTGAGTTAGCTTGAGTTAGCTTGAGTTAGCTTGAGTTAGCTTGAGTTAGCTTGTCTTAGCTTTAGCTAGCTTGAGTTAGCTTGAACTAGCTTTAGCTACCTTGAGTTAGCTTGAGTTAGCTCGGGTTAGCTTGAGTTAGCTTGAGTTAGCTTGAGTTAGCTTTAGCTAGCTTGAGTTAGCTTGAGTTAGCTTGAGTTAGCTTGAGTTAGCTTGAATTAGCTTGAGTTAGCTTGAGTTAGCTTTAGCTAGCTTGGGTTAGCTTGAGCTAGCTTGAGTTAGCTCGGGTTAGCTTGAGTTAGCTTGAGTTAGCTTTAGCTAGCTTGAGTTAGCTTGAGTTAGCTTGAGTTAGCTTGAGTTAGCTTTAGCTAGCTTGAGTTAGCTTGAACTAGCTTGAGTTAGCTTGAGCTAGCTTGAGTTAGCTTGAGTTAGCTTGAGTTAGCTTTAGCTAGCTTGAGTTAGCTTGAACTAGCTTGAGTTAGCTTGAGTTAGCTTGAGTTAGCTTGTCTTAGCTTTAGCTAGCTTGAGCTAGCTTGAACTAGCTTTAGCTACCTTGAGTTAGCTTGAGTTAGCTCGGGTTAGCTTGAGTTAGCTTGAGTTAGCTTGAGTTAGCTTTAGCTAGCTTGAGTTAGCTTGAGTTAGCTTGAGTTAGCTTGAACTAGCTTGAGTTAGCTTGAGTTAGCTTGAGTTAGCTTGAGTTAGCTTGAGTTAGCTTGTCTTAGCTTTAGCTAGCTTGAGTTAGCTTGAACTAGCTTTAGCTACCTTGAGTTAGCTTGAGTTAGCTCGGGTTAGCTTGAGTTAGCTTGAGTTAGCTTGAGTTAGCTTGAATTAGCTTGAGTTAGCTTGAGTTAGCTTTAGCTAGCTTGGGTTAGCTTGAGCTAGCTTGAGTTAGCTCGGGTTAGCTTGAGTTAGCTTGAGTTAGCTTTAGCTAGCTTGAGTTAGCTTGAGTTAGCTTGAGTTAGCTTGAGTTAGCTTTAGCTAGCTTGAGTTAGCTTGAACTAGCTTGAGTTAGCTTGAGCTAGCTTGAGTTAGCTTGAGTTAGCTTGAGTTAGCTTTAGCTAGCTTGAGTTAGCTTGAACTAGCTTGAGTTAGCTTGAGTTAGCTTGAGTTAGCTTGTCTTAGCTTTAGCTAGCTTGAGCTAGCTTGAACTAGCTTTAGCTACCTTGAGTTAGCTTGAGTTAGCTCGGGTTAGCTTGAGTTAGCTTGAGTTAGCTTGAGTTAGCTTTAGCTAGCTTGAGTTAGCTTGAGTTAGCTTGAGTTAGCTTGAACTAGCTTGAGTTAGCTTGAGTTAGCTTGAGTTAGCTTGAGTTAGCTTGAGTTAGCTTGTCTTAGCTTTAGCTAGCTTGAGTTAGCTTGAACTAGCTTTAGCTACCTTGAGTTAGCTTGAGTTAGCTCGGGTTAGCTTGAGTTAGCTTGAGTTAGCTTGAGTTAGCTTTAGCTAGCTTGAGTTAGCTTGAGTTAGCTTGAGTTAGCTTGAGTTAGCTTGAATTAGCTTGAGTTAGCTTGAGTTAGCTTTAGCTAGCTTGGGTTAGCTTGAGCTAGCTTGAGTTAGCTCGGGTTAGCTTGAGTTAGCTTGAGTTAGCTTTAGCTAGCTTGAGTTAGCTTGAGTTAGCTTGAGTTAGCTTGAGTTAGCTTTAGCTAGCTTGAGTTAGCTTGAACTAGCTTGAGTTAGCTTGAGCTAGCTTGAGTTAGCTTGAGTTAGCTTGAGTTAGCTTTAGCTAGCTTGAGTTAGCTTGAACTAGCTTGAGTTAGCTTGAGCTAGCTTGAGTTAGCTTGAGTTAGCTTGAGTTAGCTTTAGCTAGCTTGAGTTAGCTTGAACTAGCTTGAGTTAGCTTGAGTTAGCTTGAGTTAGCTTGAGTTAGCTTGTCTTAGCTTTAGCTAGCTTGAGCTAGCTTGAACTAGCTTTAGCTACCTTGAGTTAGCTTGAGTTAGCTCGGGTTAGCTTGAGTTAGCTTGAGTTAGCTTGAGTTAGCTTGAGCTAGCTTGAGTTAGCTTGAGTTAGCTTGAGTTAGCTTTAGCTAGCTTGAGTTAGCTTGAACTAGCTTGAGTTAGCTTGAGCTAGCTTGAGTTAGCTTGAGTTAGCTTGAGTTAGCTTTAGCTAGCTTGAGTTAGCTTGAACTAGCTTGAGTTAGCTTGAGTTAGCTTGAGTTAGCTTGAGTTAGCTTGAATTAGCTTGAGTTAGCTTGAGTTAGCTTTAGCTAGCTTGGGTTAGCTTGAGCTAGCTTGAGTTAGCTCGGGTTAGCTTGAGTTAGCTTGAGTTAGCTTTAGCTAGCTTGAGTTAGCTTGAGTTAGCTTGAGTTAGCTTGAGTTAGCTTTAGCTAGCTTGAGTTAGCTTGAGCTAGCTGAGTTAGCTTGAGTTAGCTAGCTTGAGCTTGAGCTAGCTAGCTAGCTTGAGCTTGAGCTAGCTAGCTCGCTTGAGCTTGAGCTTGAGCTAGCTAGCTTGAGCTTGAGCTAGCTAGCTAGCTTGAGCTTGAGCTTGAGCTAGCTGGCTTGAGCTTGAGCTAGCTAGCTTGAGCTTGAGCTAGCTAGCTAGCTAGCTTGAGCTTGAGCTTGAGCTAGCTAGCTAGCTTGAGCTAGCTATCTAGCTTGAGCTTGAGCTAGCTAGCTAGCTTGAGCTTGAGCTTGAGCTTGAGCTAGCTGGCTTGAGCTTGAGCTAGCTAGCTTGAGCTTGAGCTAGCTAGCTAGCTTGAGCTTGAGCTTGAGCTAGCTGGCTTGAGCTTGAGCTAGCTAGCTTGAGCTTGAGCTAGCTAGCTAGCTTGAGCTTGAGCTTGAGCTAGCTAGCTAGCTAGCTTGAGCTTGAGCTTGAGCTTGAGCTAGCTAGCTTGAGCTTGAGCTAGCTAGCTAGCTTGAGCTTGAGCTTGAGCTAGCTAGCTTGAGCTTGAGCTTGAGCTAGCTAGCTTGAGCTTGAGCTTGAGCTAGCTAGCTTGAGCTTGAGCTTGAGCTAGCTAGCTTGAGCTTGAGCTTGAGCTAGCTAGCTAGCTAGCTTGAGCTTGAGCTAGCTAGCTTGAGCTTGAGCTAGCTAGCTAGCTTGAGATTGAGCTTGAGCTAGCTGGCTTGAGCTTGAGCTAGCTAGCTTGAGCTTGAGCTAGCTAGCTTGAGCTTGAGCTAGCTAGCTAGCTTGAACTTGAGCTAGCTAGCTAGCTTGAGCTTGAGCTTGAGCTAGCTAGCTAGCTTGAGCTTGAGCTTGAGCTAGCTGGCTTGAGCTTGAGCTAGCTAGCTTGAGCTTGAGCTAGCTAGCTTGAGCTTGAGCTAGCTAGCTAGCTTGAACTTGAGCTAGCTAGCTAGCTTGAGCTTGAGCTAGCTAGCTAGCTTGAGCTTGAGCTAGCTAGCTAGCTTGAGCTTGAGCTTGAGCTAGCTAGCTTGAGCTTGAGCTTGAGCTAGCTAGCTAGCTTGAGCTTGAGCTAGCTAGCTTGAGCTTGAGCTAGCTAGCTTGAGCTTGAGCTAGCTAGCTAGCTTGAGCTTGAGCTAGCTAGCTAGCTTGAACTTGAGCTAGCTAGCTAGCTTGAGCTTGAGCTAGCTAGCTAGCTTGAGCTAGCTAGCTAGCTTGAGCTTGAGCTTGAGCTAGCTAGCTTGAGCTTGAGCTAGCTAGCTAGCTTGAGCTTGAGCTAGCTAGCTAGCTTGAGCTTGAGCTAGCTAGCTAGCTTGAGCTTGAGCTTGAGCTAGCTAGCTTGAGCTTGAGCTTGAGCTAGCTAGCTAGCTTGAGCTTGAGCTAGCTAGCTTGAGCTTGAGCTAGCTAGCTTGAGCTTGAGCTAGCTAGCAAGCTTGTGCTTGAGCTAGCTAGCTAGCTTGAGCTTGAGCTTGAGCTAGCTAGCTTGAGCTTGAGCTAGCTAGCTTGAGCTTGAGCTAGCTAGCTTGAGCTTGAGCTAGCTAGCAAGCTTGTGCTTGAGCTAGCTAGCTAGCTTGAGCTTGAGCTTGAGCTAGCTGGCTTGAGCTTGAGCTAGCTAGCTTGAGCTTGAGCTAGCTAGCTTGAGCTTGACCTAGCTAGCTAGCTTGAACTTGAGCTAGCTAGCTAGCTTGAGCTTGAGCTAGCTAGCTAGCTTGAGCTTGAGCTAGCTAGCTAGCTTGAGCTTGAGCTTGAGCTAGCTAGCTTGAGCTTGAGCTTGAGCTAGCTAGCTAGCTTGAGCTTGAGCTAGCTAGCTTGAGCTTGAGCTAGCTAGCTTGAGCTTGAGCTAGCTAGCTAGCTTGAGCTTGAGCTAGCTAGCTAGCTTGAACTTGAGCTAGCTAGCTAGCTTGAGTTTGAGCTAGCTAGCTTGAGCTTGAGCTAGCTAGCTTGAGCTTGAGCTAGCTAGCTAGCTTGAACTTGAGCTAGCTAGCTAGCTTGAGCTTGAGCTAGCTAGCTAGCTTGAGCTTGAGCTAGCTAGCTAGCTTGAGCTTGAGCTTGAGCTAGCTAGCTTGAGCTTGAGCTTGAGCTAGCCAGCTAGCTTGAGCTTGAGCTAGCTAGCTTGAGCTTGAGCTAGCTAGCTTGAGCTTGAGCTAGCTAGCTAGCTTGAGCTTGAGCTAGCTAGCTAGCTTGAACTTGAGCTAGCTAGCTAGCTTGAGCTTGAGCTAGCTAGCTTGAGCTTGAGCTAGCTAGCTAGCTTGAGCTTGAGCTTGAGCTAGCTAGCTAGCTAGCTTGAGCTTGAGCTTGAGCTTGAGCTAGCTAGCTTGAGCTTGAGCTAGCTAGCTAGCTTGAGCTTGGGCTTGAGCTAGCTAGCTTGAGCTTGAGCTTGAGCTAGCTAGCTTGAGCTTGAGCTTGAGCTAGCTAGCTTGAGCTTGAGCTTGAGCTAGCTAGCTTGAGCTTGAGCTTGAGCTAGCTAGCTAGCTAGCTTGAGCTTGAGCTAGCTAGCTTGAGCTTGAGCTAGCTAGCTAGCTTGAGCTTGAGCTTGAGCTAGCTGGCTTGAGCTTGAGCTAGCTAGCTTGAGCTTGAGCTAGCTAGCTTGAGCTTGAGCTAGCTAGCTAGCTTGAACTTGAGCTAGCTAGCTAGCTTGAGCTTGAGCTTGAGCTTGAGCTAGCTAGCTAGCTTGAGCTTGAGCTTGAGCTAGCTGGCTTGAGCTTGAGCTAGCTAGCTTGAGCTTGAGCTAGCTAGCTTGAGCTTGAGCTAGCTAGCTAGCTTGAACTTGAGCTAGCTAGCTAGCTTGAGCTTGAGCTAGCTAGCTAGCTTGAGCTTGAGCTAGCTAGCTAGCTTGAGCTTGAGCTTGAGCTAGCTAGCTTGAGCTTGAGCTTGAGCTAGCTAGCTAGCTTGAGCTTGAGCTAGCTAGCTTGAGCTTGAGCTAGATAGCTTGAGCTTGAGCTAGCTAGCTAGCTTGAGCTTGAGCTAGCTAGCTAGCTTGAACTTGAGCTAGCTAGCTAGCTTGAGCTTGAGCTAGCTAGCTAGCTTGAGCTAGCTAGCTAGCTTGAGCTTGAGCTTGAGCTAGCTAGCTTGAGCTTGAGCTAGCTAGCTAGCTTGAGCTTGAGCTAGCTAGCTAGCTTGAGCTTGAGCTAGCTAGCTAGCTTGAGCTTGAGCTTGAGCTAGCTAGCTTGAGCTTGAGCTTGAGCTAGCTAGCTAGCTTGAGCTTGAGCTAGCTAGCTTGAGCTTGAGCTAGCTAGCTTGAGCTTGAGCTAGCTAGCAAGCTTGTGCTTGAGCTAGCTAGCTAGCTTGAGCTTGAGCTTGAGCTAGCTAGCTTGAGCTTGAGCTAGCTAGCTTGAGCTTGAGCTAGCTAGCTTGAGCTTGAGCTAGCTAGCAAGCTTGTGCTTGAGCTAGCTAGCTAGCTTGAGCTTGAGCTTGAGCTAGCTGGCTTGAGCTTGAGCTAGCTAGCTTGAGCTTGAGCTAGCTAGCTTGAGCTTGAGCTAGCTAGCTAGCTTGAACTTGAGCTAGCTAGCTAGCTTGAGCTTGAGCTAGCTAGCTAGCTTGAGCTTGAGCTAGCTAGCTAGCTTGAGCTTGAGCTTGAGCTAGCTAGCTTGAGCTTGAGCTTGAGCTAGCTAGCTAGCTTGAGCTTGAGCTAGCTAGCTTGAGCTTGAGCTAGCTAGCTTGAGCTTGAGCTAGCTAGCTAGCTTGAGCTTGAGCTAGCTAGCTAGCTTGAACTTGAGCTAGCTAGCTAGCTTGAGTTTGAGCTAGCTAGCTTGAGCTTGAGCTAGCTAGCTTGAGCTTGAGCTAGCTAGCTAGCTTGAACTTGAGCTAGCTAGCTAGCTTGAGCTTGAGCTAGCTAGCTAGCTTGAGCTTGAGCTAGCTAGCTAGCTTGAGCTTGAGCTTGAGCTAGCTAGCTTGAGCTTGAGCTTGAGCTAGCTAGCTAGCTTGAGCTTGAGCTAGCTAGCTTGAGCTTGAGCTAGCTAGCTTGAGCTTGAGCTAGCTAGCTAGCTTGAGCTTGAGCTAGCTAGCTAGCTTGAACTTGAGCTAGCTAGCTAGCTTGAGCTTGAGCTAGCTAGCTAGCTTGAGCTAGCTAGCTAGCTTGAGCTTGAGCTTGAGCTTGAGCTAGCTAGCTTGAGCTTGAGCTAGCTAGCTAGCTTGAGCTTGAGCTAGCTAGCTAGCTTGAGCTTGAGCTAGCTAGCTAGCTTGAGCTTGAGCTTGAGCTAGCTAGCTTGAGCTTGAGCTTGAGCTAGCTAGCTAGCTTGAGCTTGAGCTAGCTAGCTAGCTTGAGCTTGAGCTTGAGCTAGCTAGCTTGAGCTTGAGCTTGAGCTAGCTAGCTAGCTTGAGCTTGAGCTAGCTAGCTTGAGCTTGAGCTAGCTAGCTTGAGCTTGAGCTAGCTAGCTAGCTTGTGCTTGAGCTAGCTAGCTAGCTTGAGCTTGAGCTTGAGCTAGCTGGCTTGAGCTTGAGCTAGCTAGCTTGAGCTTGAGCTAGCTAGCTTGAGCTTGAGCTAGCTAGCTAGCTTGAACTTGAGCTAGCTAGCTAGCTTGAGCTTGAGCTAGCTAGCTAGCTTGAGCTTGAGCTAGCTAGCTAGCTTGAGCTTGAGCTTGAGCTAGCTAGCTTGAGCTTGAGCTTGAGCTAGCTAGCTAGCTTGAGCTTGAGCTAGCTAGCTTGAGCTTGAGCTAGCTAGCTTGAGCTTGAGCTAGCTAGCTAGCTTGAGCTTGAGCTAGCTAGCTAGCTTGAACTTGAGCTAGCTAGCTAGCTTGAGCTTGAGCTAGCTAGCTAGCTTGAGCTAGCTAGCTAGCTTGAGCTTGAGCTTGAGCTAGCTAGCTTGAGCTTGAGCTAGCTAGCTAGCTTGAGCTTGAGCTAGCTAGCTAGCTTGAGCTTGAGCTAGCTAGCTAGCTTGAGCTTGAGCTTGAGCTAGCTAGCTTGAGCTTGAGCTTGAGCTAGCTAGCTAGCTTGAGCTTGAGCTAGCTAGCTTGAGCTTGAGCTAGCTAGCTTGAGCTTGAGCTAGCTAGCAAGCTTGTGCTTGAGCTAGCTAGCTAGCTTGAGCTTGAGCTTGAGCTAGCTAGCTTGAGCTTGAGCTAGCTAGCTTGAGCTTGAGCTAGCTAGCTTGAGCTTGAGCTAGCTAGCAAGC
Organism: Convolutriloba macropyga; assembly: GCF_964194025.1. Lineage (NCBI taxonomy): Eukaryota > Metazoa > Xenacoelomorpha > Acoela > Convolutidae > Convolutriloba > Convolutriloba macropyga. The sequence continues at coordinate 32,230 of NW_027452835.1, forward strand.
TTGTGCTTGAGCTAGCTAGCTAGCTTGAGCTTGAGCTTGAGCTAGCTGGCTTGAGCTTGAGCTAGCTAGCTTGAGCTTGAGCTAGCTAGCTTGAGCTTGAGCTAGCTAGCTAGCTTGAACTTGAGCTAGCTAGCTAGCTTGAGCTTGAGCTAGCTAGCTAGCTTGAGCTTGAGCTAGCTAGCTAGCTTGAGCTTGAGCTTGAGCTAGCTAGCTTGAGCTTGAGCTTGAGCTAGCTAGCTAGCTGGAGCTTGAGCTAGCTAGCTTGAGCTTGAGCTAGCTAGCTTGAGCTTGAGCTAGCTAGCTAGCTTGAGCTTGAGCTAGCTAGCTAGCTTGAACTTGAGCTAGCTAGCTAGCTTGAGTTTGAGCTAGCTAGCTTGAGCTTGAGCTAGCTAGCTTGAGCTTGAGCTAGCTAGCTAGCTTGAACTTGAGCTAGCTAGCTAGCTTGAGCTTGAGCTAGCTAGCTAGCTTGAGCTTGAGCTAGCTAGCTAGCTTGAGCTTGAGCTTGAGCTAGCTAGCTTGAGCTTGAGCTTGAGCTAGCTAGCTAGCTTGAGCTTGAGCTAGCTAGCTTGAGCTTGAGCTAGCTAGCTTGAGCTTGAGCTAGCTAGCTAGCTTGAGCTTGAGCTAGCTAGCTAGCTTGAACTTGAGCTAGCTAGCTAGCTTGAGCTTGAGCTAGCTAGCTAGCTTGAGCTAGCTAGCTAGCTTGAGCTTGAGCTTGAGCTTGAGCTAGCTAGCTTGAGCTTGAGCTAGCTAGCTAGCTTGAGCTTGAGCTAGCTAGCCAGCTTGAGCTTGAGCTAGCTAGCTAGCTTGAGCTTGAGCTTGAGCTAGCTAGCTTGAGCTTGAGCTTGAGCTAGCTAGCTAGCTTGAGCTTGAGCTAGCTAGCTAGCTTGAGCTTGAGCTTGAGCTAGCTAGCTTGAGCTTGAGCTTGAGCTAGCTAGCTAGCTTGAGCTTGAGCTAGCTAGCTTGAGCTT
>NW_027452836.1:0-23070 GCF_964194025.1 Convolutriloba macropyga
AGTCTGCGGAGCGATAGAAAATCTTAGTTTGATTTTCAAGAATTCAAATCTTGGGCAGACTACATCTTCAATGATTCCGGAGTTTTGATCGTGTAAGCACTTACATTTTTGAGGAGGTTGCTTTTTTAAGGTACTTACAAGGAATACATCCTCCTATCAGATCTGATAACACAACCGTAAGATCTTATACAATAAAAATTTATCTTATCATATCTGGCACGATAAAACGTCCTCTTATCAGAACTTATGCGATAAATCTTTTGTCTTATCAGATGATAGAAAACCATTTTTTGTCAGACCCAAAAAAAACTGACGCCAATGTTATCAGGTTTTACACCCAAGGTCATTCTTACTTTTCAGACCTAACCCGGTAAGAAATCCAACTTATTAGAATTTTAACATTTAAAATTCTAGCATGTCATATCTTAACATTTAAAATTCTAGCATGGCACGATAAAAAATTTCTTCAGAAAGTGTGATAAAACGCCGTCAGATAGACTACTGAAATCACTAGTTAAAATAGACCACCAATACCTTAAACTTCAAAAAATTTGCTATTAAAACAATAAGGCACTACAACTGAAAACGAAATTATGGAAAAGCATCCCTCCAATATTCGTTTTCTTCAAAATTGCATATTTATAGATTAAATTTTTGTTCCGACCCTCTTGAGGGGGGAGGAACTATATACTCAAATGGGTTTTTTGTTCCGTGAATTTTCGCCGCTCGATATTTTCATCGTAGAGAGTTGAGACTGGTATCATTAGAAAGCTCGTCCAGCGTAGAATATGGAATTAAAAAGATTTTTCAACTTTTAATTTCTACTCAGAGTTATCGAGGTTTAAACTTCTGAGAAAAGTAGAGTGAATTCATGTTGTTTTTATTCACATTTTCCGGAATTTTTGCCTAAATTTTCGTCAATTTTGCCAAAATTTGTTGTAATTTTTAGGAATAGTGTCGTTGATTTTATTTTTGAAGACGAACAAGCATTGTTGATTGTTTTGATTTAATTTTTTTGTTCAAAAAATCTGGATAAACATTTAGACAAATTTAGACTTTTTTATCAAAACTTAGACTTTTTTATCAAAAACAGCACGAAATAAGCTAATTTAGTCCACTTTGATTAAATTTGCCGACAGTACACCCCCAAACGACACTCATACAATCTTTGTAGACTCAGAGAGGGGCTATTTTTACTTCAGAGTCCGCTGAGAGTGCACTGTAGTTAAAATTTTGCCGTTTTTTGATAACTTTACTCGTTGATTATCAAAATTGCAGAATTTATTTTGAGTTTTCAACTAACAAATTATCTATATCTACAACATTTGAAAAATCAATTGTTCCTAACGGACAATAAGTATTGGCAGGGCTAGTTTTGGGCCATTCTTGGACTGTTACAATCCAAAAAAAATCGGGTTGTAATCAGTCGGTCTTTTTTTTTAAAAAAAAGAAAGACTTTTTTTAATAATAAAGAACAGAACATATCAAATCAAAGCTCAGGAGTGATAGGTCCAACCAATTCGCTTGCAGCTCCAAGCTAATGCATTTAGTTTTTTAATTGAAAGTTTACGTTCGTTTTTTTTTTAAATAATGGACTTTTCAATAAATAATGGCTTAATTAAATTTTCCTTTATTTTTTTCTTAATTTGTTCAACTTCCAGCTTAGTGTCAGCAAAGAAAGACTGCTTCTTCTTTCTACTGATTTGATAATTATTCTCGGTTGCAGTTTTAAGCCTGAAGTTATTGTTTTCTGGCTTGGATACTACAAGATTTCGGATATTTGTTTGTTTTGATATTTGCCAGTTTTTCACGTTTTCTAATGTTGTCACATTATCACATTATTGACAGTTCTCATGTCACCTTATTAGCATTCAAAATAAGGCACAATTGAACATATTAAAATCCTGAAAGATATGCATTATCGTTTTAACGGCCTCGACGCCTCTGTCTTGAAGAAATAAATTGATTTTTTTTAAATTTTGTCTCTAACTGTCATTTATACTTTGTCGTTTCGGTCGTATGAAATTTCCTGTATAGTGATAGCTTTCATTGGCTTTTCATGGAAGAATAGAAGAACCGATATTCTGATATTAGTAGATAGCTGATGGCTTTCATGACTTTGAAAACAATCGTTTTCCAAAATTAAAAAAAAAACTTTTTAACTTCGCAATTTTGTTCTTTTTATGTTTCTTTTTGTTACCTAATCTCGTTAGTTAATTACAGGTCAATTTTGACATTATGGGTGTCAAGGGAATAAAAGGGATTGGTGTCCCAAAATCTTTTTTAAAAGAATTTATTATGACCTTACTGGCTTCGACAACGGTTTTTCACAAAAAAAAGTAAATTAATTTTATTTTTGTCATATTTGACGTTCTTTTTGTAGATGCAAGAAAAATTCTGGATAATTACAGGTCTCGAGGACTTCTTTTTCATGAATAAACGACCCTATTTAAATAGCTCTTTTTGTAATTAATGCCTTTCATGACATTGAATGTAATTTTGTTTCGAAAAAAAAATTAAAAGTATTACATACTTTAGCACTTCGCTTTTTTGTCTACTTGTTACCTAGTCTCACTAATGAATGGCCACGAACTACATTATAGCTGTTTGAAGAAGGCGCAACCAAAAATATTTTGAGTGCCAAAATTAGGCTTGACGGTTTTGACAGCGTTTTCAGTCAAGTTTGAATTGAAATTTTGTTTTTTACAGTTTTTGTTCTTTTTTGTATAATTATTAGCAAACCTTTTTATGGACTGGTCGCATATGTTTTCTGGTGATTTATAAGTTATTTTTGTTTAGATTTAAGTTTATCTGACGGTATGTTGACTTTGTTAATAAATTTAGTTTTTAAGAGGGACATAAATTTTTTGATGTAATTAATGTTTGTTGTTGTTGTTGTTTGATTTTGCTGTTCGCCTTGACTCGCTTTCTTAATATTGACATCTTACAGCAATCTAATACATCAATTTTTACTCCACTGAGTTATTTGCTTTGGAGGCTATCTTATCGTTCATACAGAATTTTTTGAAAAAGACTTGGCCTTTTTTGGGATTCGCAAAAAATAATTTTTGGGTTTTTCTATCTTTTCCTCATTTGGTAGACAATTATGCCAAAGTTGTGGATGGGCGGGGTCGGAACTTTATGTGCCATCGCACATTGCCGAGCCGCCTTGTTGTTATTCACCTCAGCACAAAAACGGTTTAAAAAACAAATCTCACACGCTCAATGAACGCGTGAATGAGGATAAACTATTATCGCGGCAAAAAAGATTTTGCACTGTCAAAACACCCACACCATTTTAATCATTTTGTCCTAAAGTGAACATTCAGTGGCATTATCGCAACAAATAGCGTCTTTTACTTGAGTCTTTTTTACTAGAGTTGTTGAATGGATTCATCAACGGTAATTGTAAGAACAGGGATGACAAGTTTCAAAAAAGTATAAAACAAGGAGTCTTATAATGCAGATTTCGGGATGCCAAGTTTTCTATACTTCAATTAATACCTATCTTTCCAATTTACTTGAGATCAGAAGTGTACAATTAAGTTACCTGAGTTTAGAACTCAACTTAATAAGTGACTTTATACTTCTTACGGAGTGATAAAAATGACCATATTTAAACGCTCTAACATATAGTTAATGTCGATGTAAAGACCTTTCATGATTCCAGTTAGGCTATTTTTTGTAGCAACTTAAAGTCTATCATTGGTTTCTATTAGGTCGAGCACGAGTGTTTTCAAAAGTTGAGGAATTGATTGATAGTTTCATTGAATTAATTTTCATTTTTTTTGGATGGGCAAGCATCGAATTTAAAAACAAAGGCAGTTAAATAGAGAAAACTGATAGAATTTGGCAAAAGATCGCAAGAAAATTGAGATAAACTATCAACTAAGATAAATAAATTTTTTTGTTTGGATGAATACAGTTTTTGGATATAGGTCTTTTCTTAAACAATAACAATCTTCTTTTCGTAAAAAATGAGTTAACTTTCTTTTTTCTGTCATTCTGATCAGCAAGAATTGAAACGTTTGACAATGACAATGATAATTGCTTCGTTTGTTGATTAAAAAAAAACCTACTGAAAATTGAAAATTAAGATATATCACGTCTGTTGACTACGTCATGTTTAATAGAAGGCTATTAAAGTGCCTGTGAGGTTTTTGGCTCCATCTAAAGTGAAGCATTACAATTCCTGCAGCAATATCTTGGGTCAATTTAAAGTCCAGCAGCGAACGTTGGGGTCGAACTAAAGTCTAAATGATCACAAATTGTGCTACAATTTCGCCATGGACAAATTTAATCGAGTATGGTCCTTTTGTTCCGACCCAATTTACTGAGGGAAGGAAATATATACCCAAATGGTTCTTTTGTTCAGCTAAAATTGACCGATCATTGTAGAGAGTTGTGATTGGTATCATGAGAAAGCCCCTACAGCATAGAATATGGAACTAAACAGATTTTTCAACAGGTTCAAAAGCAGTTATCGAAGTTCAAAGATTTGTGAATATGGGAATGGTATCCGTTGTTTTGTTCCCTTTTTAAAAGATTTTCGCTCAAATTTTTGTAAATTTTGCCAAAAAGTGTTAATTTTTTTTTAAAAATAGAGCGATTAAATTCACCTGAAGACCCAGAAGAGAGTTGCTCACTCTTTTGATACCAGCATTTGAGCTTCAAAAATGATGATTTTTTTTTAATTTAGCCTCTTTTCATCAAAAATGGCACCAAATGTTTCTTCGGCCAACTTTAATTCAGAATTTGACGGAGGTACAGATCTCAATCTGCTGGCAGACATTTGATACAGTTTTAAAAAGTCTATTTCTACTTTCAATTGTTTTACGAGCGTTCCGAATTTTTGCTGGTTTTTGCTAAATTAAGACAAAATCATTATACAAAATGAATCTTTCAGTTTTGATATATTGACTTTTTGGTGACAAAAAATATTTTTCGGTTTAAAATGGAACACCGAAGCTCGGTAATGTGCGTTCGCACATGATGTTTCGACCCCGCCCATCCACGTTTTAGTTTATTAGTCTACCAAATGAGGAAGAGTAGGAAATGGTTCAAAAATTCTCATACCTTTCAGCAAACAATTAAAAGAAAAAATAAAGCTGGATTAGAGAGACGATGAGACTTGCCAGCAATGAGAATACTGGACAAAACACATCCAAAACCAAATACTAGCAAACTCGATGAATATGATAAAAAAAGGAAAATAACAAAATGAAGAAGGAATCTGATAAAACCCAATCTAAACAAATCAACCTGTTTTTCATTAAACGTTCATTGGATAAGTTATAATACGTCTCAAAAAATGCGACTTGATGACAGGCCAACAATAAAGAGCAAAAAAGACAAAGTCGAAAAAAACACTTCTCATCTTTTGAAAACAGCCAATTTCAAAGTGATTGAAATCACTTTGCATCAACTCGGCTCATAAAGGAGACTAAGTTAAGGAGCAATTGAGACTTGTCCTTGTCCCAAATTTGTTGGACGAATGCAAAACTACCAGCGCCAATTGAGCCAACCCATTAGTGCCATAATCCGGAAAGGAAATGGAAAACTCAGAATGAGCGATTAACCAAAACACAAATTTTTTTGAAAAAAATGTGTAATACCAAAGCTAAGAAAACATTGGTTTAAAATAGCACTGTTATAAAGACAGAATCTTGGTTTACTGAAAAGAGGAGGCGACCTATCGTTACAGAGACCAAGCTACAAAATTGGAAGAAATAATATAAAAGTGACAGAGCTCAAAAACCAACTGATTTTTTTAAAAAGAAATATTTTCAAAAGTTCCAACAAACCATAAGCTTTGAAAAATAAACAAAAACAGATCAATTTGCAACTGCTCTGGAATTTAGTTGTGTTGTAAGTATTGCAGCCAAATCATAGGACGACAAAGAACAGCAAATATTGGTAAATTTGAAATTTCACAAACAATTTATCGAATTCACAGTGTTAAAGCCATTATATCTGTAATGCAAAAAAACCACTAAAAATTTTTAACTGACGAGAACGATTAAACTATTCGCTTTAGTCCCTTTTGATTTTAACTGGGCCTTCGAGGTGAAGCGTCTTTGTGGAAAAGACAACAAAAAGAACCACAAATACTGACCAGTATCGAAAACACTAAAATCTTATGAAAACTTAATTCTAAGCTCTATAGACATCTGTTAAAACATAACCTACTGCAGAAATAAAATTTAGAGCAACAGAAAATTGATTAGTTGTGTCAATAATAAGACTTAGTTACTTTTTGGCGACAAAGATAACGAAAAATGGGAATAACAAAAATGTTTTCTTTAGAGAAAATACTTGAAGTCTCCAAAACGTTAACTATAAACTGAATTCAGGAAATGGATTCAGTTAAAAGATTGTGGAAGCGTTCAATGCCTTTGATTGTCATAAATACACTGAACGACAACAAAAGGAACGATCTATAGAGAGAAAAACAAAAAAGTTTCTAATAAAATTTGTGAGAGCACGGATGCGTAGACGTTAAAACCAGAAGCTATGAGGTTCTTTTGCGCATTTCTTCAAAGACAATTGGAACTATTGTTAGTGTGATAAGTTGAAAAGAGAACAAACAACAACCCCAGATACAAGAAAATATGCAAATATTGAGAAATACAACATTATTTTTTAAAAAAGTTAGCTGAAAGTCATCAAACCTTTACATCTAATCCAAAATCAGTAAATGGATTCGTTGAAACGTCTATAGAAACAATGAGGGGTTTTGATTGACAGCGTGATGCCGTATGAAAACGAAAAAAATCACAATTACGGGCAAAAACACAAATCAATGTAGTCTTGTGAGAACGGCTTCGCAGTCGTTAAAATTATCAGCTTTTCACGGAAGTCAATAAAAATGTTTATTTTGTGCATTTTTCCAATGCCAGTTGTAGCTACGATTAATATGATTAGTTGAAAAGGCAATAATTAACGACCCCAAACACAGGAAAACATGCAAAAATTCAAAAAAAAAATTTATAAAATTTAGTAGTAAGAAAACAAAAAACAAAATACTTGAAAAAGAAACCAATGTAAAGACAATTTTCTCTTCAGCTGGGAATAAGTGTTGCCCTCTTTAAAATGAGACTGAGCTACATGTGGACAGAAAGAAGACTATGAATCGACAAATTTCAAAACTTCACTAACATTCTCCTAAAACAAATATATTCAAAGCCATAAGTGGCATTAAATAATAACTGAAGGCATTATATAGGCTCACCTGCAGCTCTTTACGAATCCATTGAAATCTTTAATTACCAGAACTGAGTCATGGGTCTGCAAAAAAATTGCAAATGAACCCAAAAGAAAAGGAATTCATTTACAATTCACGAAAACACATTTTCAAAGCCATAAAAACTATGAGCTTTTCTCTGAAGACAAACCATATTTTTATATAGCCTTAATTTGTTGTAAACAAGATTGATAGTCATTGATTGGACCGTGATTTGAAACAATTCATGTCTGTAATCAACATAAAAAACAAAACAGCGAAAAATAACTTGAAAAAGACCGCGCCCTAATATAAACCGAATAATTATTGATTGTAAGAATCCATGATGAGTTGACCCCTAGCCCTAATTTTTCTCAGCAATCAAAACAATTGATTAGTCCAAATATTTGGAATATAGATCAGAACAATTATAAATTGAAATACTTCAATAAACCACAAACTAGTAAAACACACTTTGTATAAATTTTAGGTTGATTTTTCAAAAACAGGCAAAATGTTAATTCCATAAAACTCCAAGAGGAAGCAAATGAACAGTTGTCTTTTTAAAAATTCTCCAAGATGGTGGCAGCAGATATTAGGTCTCTTCTTCTTGCAAATTTAAAGGAAGTAGGAAACAAAAGCTTATTTGGAGCCTTTTTTGATTTAGAAGTCTCAAATTCGAAAAATTCAGCAAAAATATTAACAAAAAATTCTCGATCAAAACAAATTGTCGTGCCTTCTCTAACCTTAACCGTGAAACAAATATCATTGTTTCCGAAAATATTACCGAGTTTTAGCAGAATTTTGGAAAATTTGGTCAAAAATTAGGGAAAATATGAATAAAAACAAAGGAATTCACTTAAATTTTCTCAAAAGTTCAAACCTCGATAACTCCCCGTAACATACGAAAATCATAAAAATGTTTTTATTTCCATATTCTATCAGAGCTTCCTAATGATACCAGTCTCAACTCTCTACGGTGAATATATCGATCGGTCAAAATTGACTGAACAAAAAAAACACATTTGAGTATATTTCCTCCCCCCACATGTGGGCTGGAACAATAATTAGCTATTGTTATGAGGGCGTTGCAATACGAAAACTAGTTTCGGTCTTTTCGTGGTTATTGAAAAATCAAAAAATATTATGATTGCTTTGAGACAATGTCCTTTTAAAAACAAATTTGCAAATTTTGATATTTTCCTGATTTAAAGACAGACCATAAACGTTTCCAATCAAAGTTCAACTAATAAACACTTACTTTGTTTTAATATTGAGGCCCGTGATCACATGTTTTGTTTTCAGAAATTCATGGTTTCTATGACCTTAACAAATTGTTTTTTGAAATCCGAAAAGAATTCTTTTTTTTTTCTCTTGCTTTCGGTCCTTTTGGCAGTCTCAAGACATAGCAACACTTGTAAAATATCAAGTCGGCTTTCCCTAACGGTATTGTCGAACTTAAAATTTGCTTTCAGTTGACATTTAAGGGTTCTAATGTATATGAATGTATATGTTTTAAGAAAATCTCAGATTTCTTTTGAATTTGCCAATTATTTCGAAATTCTTTCGGCCTGGTACTTAGTCCCAAAAAAATAGCATTTCATTCTATAGAGGGAAGTTAAGTCATTCTAGGTGTTTTTGAAACTACTGGCCCCATTGTTTCGGTCCACTAGTTCCATACAATGGTTTATTTATAAATTAGATCCATGTCCATATTGGAAATTGTTTATTGCCTTGTCCGATTATCACTTGTGTGTACAAAATGCATGTGTACAAAGAGAGTGTTTTAAATGAGTAGCGTATGAATTTCACCTCTTGTAAACCGTTTTCTTGTTAGCTTCTCTTTGTCTTTCTTTTTCGCAGTGCCATCACACATTCTGAAAAATTGCAGAATGGCTTCTTCCGGAGAAATAAATGATTGTTTTTGATGAGGCCAGTTGCTGCTTTGTGGAGTTAATGGCTTTGAATTTTTTGTTCTGAGAAATTTGATCGACTTTTCGTTCGATCAACTTTTTGTTTTTCTTCTTGCTGACGTTTATCTTAATCCTGCTAATGACATCTGGCATCCACTTTTGGCGGAGCAAACAATAATCTTTTTATTGTTTAAATGTTGCAGCCGATGATTTTATGGCCCTGAAGCTATGTGATTTCAAAATTTTTAAAAATTTCCGATACTGTTCATTACTTGTGGTCATTTTGTTTGTTTTTTCCGCACAGTTCCTTTGAAACGAAGCCTCATTGATGTTCAAAATACCTCTATTGTACAATTATATTCTGTTCAATTGATAGCCTATTGTTTTTAAAGGCTTCAACAATGTGTCTTTGTAAAACTCTTTGTATAATTGTGAGATCTGTCTGTACTCGTTGTTAATTTGTTGCAATAGGATTTAGTATCCTGTATTTTGACTTCGTTTGTGATTTTTTTGAAAAGAAATAGATTTTGAGATTTTGAGTTTTTGAGCTAGTTGGGAACTGATCTTTGCTGTTTTAGTTGCTATCTTTGTCTCGTAGTTTTATCAACAGGTATCCTCGGCATGTAGCAGGTATCATCGGCTCTCCATTGCGGCAGTAATTAATTTATTCATCGGTTTGCACTTAAGACTAATTTATCATTATTCAATTATTTTCGAAGAGTATGTGTATTATTGAAAGCTGCATCTCCCTTGCATCTCCCTAACCAACGTCGGTCGGACTCGTGCCACCTTACCCCAGCCAAAATAAAATCAACCCGATGTTGGCGTTGGCGTTGCCTCCAATTGAAGCTACTCAATTAAAAATTTGTCAATTAAAATCTTTGCACGAAGAAAGAAACAAACAAACATGCAGACACAAGCGCAGAGAAATTAGGAGATGAAATTTTATGAAAGCTTTTGATGGTAATGATAGTTTTTTATAGTGTTACAGTGCAGGTAAAAATTCCAAACCCAAGCCAACTTTGAACAGACTATGTCCAATCTTTGGTCTGTGATCAGAATTTCGTGCGACCCAGGGAAAAGCTTTTTCCCACAGTAACCACCTCTGACCACAGAATACCATTCAAACGATATCTGATCAGATCATCCTTCAGGCATTGCCCTCTGATCAGACCGTTTCTCAATACAAGTTAAAAAAAATTGGAATCTATATAAAATATGTAAATCAAATCTAAATTACTCCACGTAAATTAGAATAAGATAGTATATCTTGTTAAGCTTAAAATAAACCCAAGGGAGGAACTCAGGTCTTTTCAAAGTGCCTCCAATTCTGCTGTTGAGTCAACAACAACAGTGGCAAAGTAAACAGCAGTTAAATTGAAGTGGTCAGTTAACTGTCTGTGATCAGATTTTGGGGCAGCTTATGTTCAGACTTTGGTATCTGATCAGAATTTTGTGCAGCCCTTGCTCAGACTTTTCTGGAATTAGTTTCCAGTCTATGTCCAGACATTGTTCTATGATCAAACTATTGTGCGACGATTGTCCAGATTATCGTGCAACGATAACACTTTCCAGGCCCTGTAATTTGGGTGAAACTACACTCCCCGTTTGCTCAATCTGATTTAAATTCACAAGAAATATCAAAGCAGTAAGTGACAGTTGGCGTAGTGGAAGAAGCAGTTGCAAGGCATGATGGTGGTGAACGGTTCGAACCACTGTAAGGACGGTTCTTTTTTGTAAAAATTCTGAGAACGTGGTGAAAATAAATAAATCACCGCGATTCACCGCAATCACCGCAAAAAGATGTAAGAAATACGCGATGAATATTATTTTTTTCACCGCATTTCACCGTATTTTTTACGAAAATTTGCCGCCAAACCTCGACCCGGGGAGTCTCCTTGGCTCTGGGGAACTTAACCTGGGATTCATCGACATTATATCATCTCTATGCTTTTTGCATCATCAGTGGTCATTTTTGTAATATGGTTTGGTTTCCATCTTTAGTGACGAAAGAACATTTCTTTTTCCTTTTCTTTTTCCACAATTTCAAACAAGCTCTACTTGTATTTTAACCAGCAATTAAGGTTGAGCTCGCTATTTCTTCTTTTCCTTCGATAAACATGAAAACGTACAAGATATGTTTCATCCCAACAACCTGCAGTAGTTTTTCAAGCCCGATATAACCAGAACACTGTGAGAAATAATTTCTGCCCAATATTCAATATCAATATTAAAAATTGAATCCAGAATTGAGCTGATTCAAACGAGGTTCTGTTCCCCTGAAACCAACTTCATCAGTTAAAAGCGTGCTTATTTTTCTCGTATGTTACGTCCAAATTATTTTTATTATTCGATTATTTTCAAGTTTCACGAAATTTTTCGTAATTATGGCAAGAGAACGCTACAAATTCTGACTTTTGTGGTGAGAAAAGTGGTTGCTTTTTTAATCAAACTTTTTCTGATTCACGGTTGTTAATTCTGCATTTTTTAACCATAAAACTTTTTTCCTGAATTTTTGCAATTATGTATCTTTTGAAATCAACGCATTCACACCAAGAGAGTTTTTGCTTGGATTTGTTTAATACCCTAGTCTAGACGTCAACCCATAAAAAGAGCTTGTTCGACCAAAAAATTGTGTGCAAAACCCATTCTGGAATCAAAAGAGCTGTGAAAATAATATTGCTAGACTGTAATAATCATCTGGAATTTTGATGAACCCGAATTATGCCACTCTGGGCATTTACTCGACCCCAAAAATTACCATACACTTTTGTCCGACTGAAAATTTTCCACTCTAAACTATTGCTCGCACCAAAAGAACTAAGCTGGAGTTTTGCTCGAAACAAATTGAGCGCTACACTTTTCCTCGACCAAAACCATTGCGGGTCTTTTTGACCAGGATATATCTATTGTCAAATCAACGGTCCAGCAAAAATTTTTTTGAGTCTGCATTTTTTGCCTCAGAAACTTAACCTGCTTTTTGAATGCTCACCGTTGCCTATAAGCTAGTCAGCTTGTATGTTCCTTTTTCTTTTTCGATTCTAGAAAACACTTAACTTGTCGCAAAATTGCATTATTTTATTAAAATGTTAGTTCTTAATAATGGAAGAGAAAACAATTGAATACAAACACTTTTTCATCACATCAGATGGGAGGGAAGACATTAATATTGAGCCTAACTAGCTTCATTTGATCAAGTAAGGTGACCATATAGATCAGCTGCCATAAAAGTTTGTCTTAAAATTTGCAAAGATTCATGCAACTTTTGATACTTTCCAACTGTGTTTTAATTTGGACTGCAGTAGTGAAATGCTGTTTAATCTTGCTTTGCTGCCGTTTAGTATGTAAAACAGCAAAATACAAAAAAAATTGGAAACATACAAAAAGCAGACTTGTGAAAAAATTTTGACTGGACTAATGAATAGAACTATGGAAAAAACATGCTTGACCCAATAAGTTCTGTGAAAAAACTTTTGCTCAACACAGTAAAAGTTCTTGCTCGAAAATAAATTCACGTGGAAAACTTTATCTCATGCCTTGAAAAGACTTTTAATGAAGCCTCACTAAGATGCCCGACTGTGTAATTTTGATCAATTTTGACTACCCCCTACTAGACTTTTTGGGTCTTTTCAAAAGTATTTGTCTGGACTAGTTAAAAAGAAGTAGAAAATTGTTACACTTAGAACAAAAACTCTTTGCATCAAGTCAAAATTGTTTCAAAAATTATACATAATCCATATTTTTTAAGGAACTTTGTTTGTTTTTCAATTGCCAAAGGCAGACTTGTAAAAATACTTTTGCTGAACTCATGAATAGACCTATGAAAAGAACATGCTTGACCCAAAATTTCTATGTAAGGAACTTTTTCAAACAGAGGAAAAACCATGCTTGAAAATAAAATCATGTGGAGAATTTTTGCTCATGCCAAGAAAATAATTTTAATGGAGCCTCACTAAGAAGACCGACTGTATAATTTTGACCAATATTGACAACCTTTACTAGACTTTTTGGGTTTTTTCAAAATTAATGGTCTGGACTAGGGTAAAAAAGTACTAAATTGTAGATTGTACATAAATTGTACCTTTATATATATATATATATATATATATATATATATATATATATATATATATATACATATAAATAATTGCCACAAAAAATTTCCTTGTCAGGCTCCTTTACATTAGTGACACCGTTATCTACTAAGCCAATCAGGGTTTGGAAAATTCCTAAAGAGGAAAATATATATCATTATTTGTCTTTTCGTACTAAAAGTATTCTCATATTAGGAGAGATAAAAAACGTTAGAAGTTTTTTTTTATTTTCAAAAGTGAACAAAACTGAACTTGGAATCACCCTGAGTTTTAGTGTCACATAAAAAATCAGTGTGAAAACTAATTTTTGAGAAGAAAAATAATGATTTCTCCAAGTTGTCACTAAGACACCAAATGCTCTCTCTTGCACAGATTTTTAAAAACTCAAACATTTAGTTTCCTGAAATAAGATTAATGATTGTCCAGCTTTCTTGAGTCGTAATTAATTTCTACAAGTTGCTAACTCTCAAACAGTGCTTAATAACTGCGCTCGTTACAGAATGCGGTGTATATGACTTCAGGAACACAAAATAACTGAAGTTTTAGATTAAAAAAAACTATGCTTTTAACATTTTTGGCAGTGGAAGCCATTTTAAATCTGACACACAACCAATTAGGAAAAGCTGCAAGCGGAAATGATTAGAGGAGTTTCAGAAAAACAGCCAAAGCAAACAACCCTATACAGACTATTAATTGTTATCTGGCACCTTTTTTGTTGTGAGCAAAAAATAAATGTTAGCAGAAATGGAAGACCATTTCAATTTATTCCACTTTAATCAAGATTTAAAGACGTTAAAATCATGCAAAGAAATTATATTGTGTTGAACAAATATATAAGGCTCCTCAACGAAAAAATCGCTGAGATAGAGATAACGAGTTTGAAAAACAATTTGCCGTCAGGCTGTTTAAAATTACAAAACAGATACTCAAGTTTCGGAGAAAAGTAGCGGCGTGAAAATTGAAAAGTTATAGGTAATCGAACTACAGTTGTGCAATGCTGTTTAGCCGTGGTCGGATGATGCTTCAGTATGAAATTAGTTTGCTTGCTACAAAAAATATTGCTTGTCTCAAAAAGCTTATGATAAGAAAATGCTTGTCCCAAAAAATTACATGAAAAAGGTTTTTGCTCCATCCATGAAAACACCAGGCTTGATCATAAATTCCCCTGTAAGGTTATTGCCTGCTCCAAAATAAGAATTAGTTGACCTTAAACAAGAGGATTATGTGTGCAAATTTGGCCAGAATTTATCCGCTACTAAATTTTTTGGTTCTTTTTCTTATTCTAGGTCTCAACGATATACTATATTATATTACTTACAACAAAAACTTTTCGAGCAATTAGATCGTCTATAAATATTTACAAATTCATTATCAATATTAATAAATAAATCTAATTTGCGCTGATTCGAATGAGGTTCTGTTTCTTCAAAAAAACTCATCAGTTAAAAGCGTGCGCCCTTTTCTTGTATTTTCCGTCCACTTTATTCATACAAAATTTCTATTCTTGTTTTTCGAAACCTTTGGCATTATGGAAAGAGATCGCTGGCTTTTGTGACGGTAAAATTGGTTGATGTTTTTATCAAAATCTTTCTGATTCACAGTTGTAATTCTGCATTTTTTAACCAAAAAACTTATTTTTTGAATTTTTGCAATTACGTATCTTTTGAAATCAACGCATACATAGCAATAAAGAGCTTTTTGCTTCGATTTGTGGGTTACCCTAGTATAGACGTCAACCTTTAAAAGGAGCTTTCTCGACCAAAAAAATGTAAAATCTCATACTGGAATCAAATGAGCTGTGAAAATAATTTTGCTAGACGGTAATAATCATCTGGAATTTTGATGAACGCGACCTATATCGCCTTGGATTTTTACTCGACCCCAAAATTCACTAAATTTTTGCTAGACTGAAAATTTCTTACTGTAAACAGATTGTCGCACCAAAAACAGACTAAGTTGGAGTTTTGCTCGAACCAAATTGAGCGCTACACTTCCGCAACCAACGCAGTAGAAGAGAAATAATTTTTGATTAAATTTTAATTAATCATGTGTAATCAATACATATTTGGGGTTCTTTTTGATCAGGTCAAATCTATTGTCAAATCAACGGTCGAGCAAAAGATTTTTTGAGGTTTTGCTTATAAGATAGTCATCACGTATCTCCTTTCTCTATTGTGATTCCAGAAAACAATTAACTTGTCACAAAACAAAATTGCATATTACGAAAAAATACCGTTCCTAATGTTGGATGGGAACACAACTGAACAAAACAAAATAATTATCACGGCTGATAGGAGGAAAGTTGATAAAATTGAGCTGGTTAGCTTCATTCAATCAAGTAATGTGACAATATAGGTCAGCTGTCAGAAATGTTTTATCTTAAAATCTGCAAAAATTCACCTTAAAAAGTTTTTAGGTATTTTCCAACTGTGTTTTAAGTTGGCCTGCAGTTGTGCAATGCAGTTTAGTCTTGCTCCTCTGCTGATTCATATGTACAACAGCAAATGGTAATAATTTTTTTTTGAAATTTTAAGACTGTGTCGCATTCTATTTAAATAGAGTAGCTATTCGCGATGCGGGTGCGCTTAATTTTACTTAAAGGACGATTCGCGGAGCGAGATCCTGTTTGGAATACTTTACGCTGACTTGCGGAGCGGGAACTACAAAGAGAATTGTTCAACTGAACTTGAATTGCAAAACTAAGAGATTGATCTGATGTGCTTGTAAGCAAATCTTGAATGCGTGATCAGAGGTTTCTGATCACGAAGCGGGAAACCAAGAAAAGAAAGAAGTATTGAACAGATCATAGGTTACTATGGACAAAAATGAACTAAATGATCAATGGCAAATGAATTGAACTAATTTAAAGGCGCCGTATAAAATTTACTGCATCAAATAAAGAACAAAGGATGATATCCTTGGGCATCACATACCCCTTGCATCAACAAAGAAAAATGATACAATAACAATTTTTTGAATGTATAAAATAATAACAACTTTTTCAAATTAATACTTGGTCCCTGGTTAAATAAATAGCAACAATATATGCACTGGTTATCATAGCTGAAAATATATACTTTCAAATTAGAAAGTTTGTAGTTAGATCAGTTTATATGAGAGTTCAGTTTCTAATTATTCACTCATCCAAATAATGACCTTCAGCCTCAAACACTGTCATTGAGTGTGCTAGCGTTGGGGTGGTCGATATCCAAAAGTGGTGGATCTCGCCGGGCGGGTGGAAAAACTTCTCCTATTCTTGGAGAGATATCGATCTCGGTCGGCTGTTGGTCTGCAATATGTTGCCTCGCATCAACAATCGATTCTGGTGGGGGCTGGTAGTTCTCAACATCACCCGCTCGTCGTGGTCGTTTAGGTGGTGGTGCGATTGTTGAATCTGGAGATGGACTTTCGAAGACGCAATAAGAAGGGCTGCGGCGATTTCTATCCGACGATCTTTGCGGTTGTTTTGCGGCAGTTGTAGTTGCGGACGAAGTTGTGGGTTAATCGCTATACGAAACGGTACTTGCTTCCTGCTGCTGGTTTCGAATAGCAAGAAAATTGGGGATCTTTGGATTTCGTCCTCGCATCGCGCGTGAAATGTTTGACTTTGAAGAGGAGACCCCGCTGCCCGGATCACGCTTGCGGTGGTTCATTTTCTTATCTCCATTCTGTTTCCTCGTGAACTCTTTAACATGGCTTTGCATCAACTCCTCCACCAATTTTTCCCCGGATCTTGGTCCCCTGCGGTCCGCGTAAGCTTTTAATGGAGGTTGCCGCTCCACTTGTGTCCCGAATTTTGCAATATCACTATTCCTGACTTTCACTACGGGTTTTCCGGGTTCTTTAATTGTGGATGTCGTCGGGCTAACTTTGAGTATATGCGAGCCAGGAGCAAGAACTTCATATAATCTCTCTAGGTTCTTCTTAGAACGTCGTTTCCCATGAATTTTTCTGGCTAAATTCAATTCAACCGATTGCTTTTTTAGCCGATCGCTCAATTCAATTCAACCGATCGCTCGATCGCTCTAATAGGAATTGGTCGATTGGCCTTCGTCCGCAGGAAGCGAGATTCGTCATCCGTACTTGCCTTTGCTCTGGTTTTCACTTCTTGCGTCGCTCGTGACATTCCTACCTCGACCTCGATATTACTGCGGTAGCCATTCACCCATTTGTCATCTGGGAATATTTCTTCTGGCATCACTGTTGTTTCATCTAGATAGTAGTTTACAATGCTTTCATATGTGAGATTGGACAATTTAGGCGTGGTCGAGATCATACTCAGCGGGGTATTAGGTTTTATTCCAAAGTGTGCTTCGAAGGGCGAGATCTTTTTTTTTTGTTTACATATTCGTAATTGGTGTATTATTATCTTTAATGCACGATTTACTTGAAAGCCATTAGTACACGATTTTTCCTCTTTGATACATGCAAGTCTATTTTTAACCGTTTGAATTAGTATTTCTACCAATCCAATAGCGCGATGATCGTTTACTGGAGCTTCAATAATATCAATATTAATTTTGTTACAGAAGGTTGTTACTTGATTGCCAACCAAACATTTTGCCTGATCCAGTCGAATAGATCGTGGAATTCCGCGATTTTCAATATACATGTCTAAAAGTTTTAGAACATTTGTTCCGTGTGCTTAGTCACAAAAAAATGTAGTAGGGTATTTAGAAAAACGATCAATAGCTATCTTAGAAGTAAATTTCGTTACCCTTCTCATCAAAAATTGGACCTCCAAAATCATTTTGCATTTCTTGATTTGATTCAACACACGGTATATGAGAATGAAATTTCTTAGCGGGAATAACAGATTTAAGGTTTTTACCAATCAAAGTGCAGGACTTGCATTTTGTAGATTTTACAATGAGCTCGCGGCGCATGTATGGCCACCAACAATGCATATCATACCCCATGCGCCTGGATGGCTTGAATGTATGTCCTCAATTAATGCCTTTCGCAAGACATTAGGTATAACGACTTTTTCGTCTATAAACACACACCCAGAACGTACATGAAGGTCTCTCCAATATGAAAAAATATACCGGTTCAGAGCTCTGAGAGGGCTTTCGTTATTTGTTAGTATGCAGTCCCGTACCTCTTTTAACACTGCGTCCTCGCTTAATAACGACGCAATTAGGGTTTTATTGAGAATCTTTGACACAATGTAGTCGAATGTTGGTACAAGTGGGATGGGGGTAAGAGGGGTACTAGCATTAGAGGAATGAGTTGGAGATGTTGGCGTTGTTATTTGTAGGGGACTCGCGGCGCGGGTATTGTTTAACAAATTGGGTCGTTGACTTGCGATGCGGGTATTGTCCGGCAAGTTTGATTGCTGACTTGCGGTGCGGGTATTTCCTGGCGAATTAGAACGCTGACTTGCGTGGCGAGTTGTAT
Source organism: Convolutriloba macropyga (assembly GCF_964194025.1). NCBI lineage: Eukaryota > Metazoa > Xenacoelomorpha > Acoela > Convolutidae > Convolutriloba > Convolutriloba macropyga. Next base: position 18,630 of record NW_027452836.1, read on the forward strand.
TTTGACTTGAGGACTGCGGATTTGCTTTGCGGGATGCGTCGTTAAAACGAACGCGACTGACGCGCTTTTTAGAAGGCATCTTGTTATTGGTTTTGCTTATATAAATTATATCTGAATAAGAGTTAGATGACAATGAAAGTTTTGAATTAGAAATGCACAACTGAATTGTAAGATGATTTGAGGCAAAAAGCACTGATTTTTTGTGGGTGGTGCCCTTTAGAAATTTTTAAGCAATTTGAGGCAAAAAGCACTGATGATTTGAGGCAAAAAGCACTAATTTTTTTGAGGGTGGTGACCTGTAGAAATATTTAAGGAATGTCTCCTAATTGGCGGGATTTTATAATGAATAATTTGAGTCTCGCGTGGCGCGAGGGTTAATTCATTCCGATTTTGGAATAGTTGTTCACGATTGGTTGTATTTCGCTTAGCGAGAGAAGTGTGAAGTGGTATTTGTGACACGGGATCTGCATATTTTAAAATGTTTAAAACACAATTGGTATTTGAGGCTAAATTTCGCTGAGCGGGGAAATTATAATAATCATTTTTGTATACTCGTGCTGCATGTGTGCTAATTAAGTTCATCGCTTTATTGTTGGCCTCAATTTTAGGTGCGATTTGCGGCGCGGGGTTGTATGTTTTTAATAATTGGTGTAAATGAGGTGCAGGTTTTGTATTATTTAATTCCAATGAATTAATAGTTGCAGAAATTAACTTTAATTTTGCTACAATAAATTCCTTGTCATAGGTGGAGACTTTTTTAGCTTTTTGAAAGAGGTGTCTAGAAATGTAGTAAACTAAACTCATTTTCACCCCAGGAAGATGTTCAAAATCAAATTGAAATGGGAGTAAACGATCCATCAAGCAAGTTAATCTACTGTTGTATAATTTATTCGATCTATTCTCTTTCATGAAAGATATAAGAGCTCGATAGCCCTTAATAACTGTAAAATTTTTTCCAATCAAATAATTTCTAAAATATTCAATCGACCAAATTACTCCCAGTAGTTCAAGTTCGTTTACGCTATAGCGTTCTTCGCAAGAATTTAAAAAACGAGACGCAAATGCAATTGGCTTCCACCCATCAACTGTTAGCTGTTCAAGTGCTGCTCCGAGGCCGGAACGTGACGCAACACACTTTTTGCGTGTTTCGAGTTGCGGGTTATAGTGACTATTTGTGGTTGCGTTCGCGATAGGATTTTTTATTTCATGAAAACAGTTCTCATATTCCTCTGTCCAAATGAATTTTGATGTCTTTTTCAGTAAGGGGCGGAGGGGATGAATAATTTGAGCAAGATTTGGAATAAATTTTCCAATGTAATGAATCGACCCCAGAAAAGCACGGAGTTTTTTTAGAGTTTTCGGCGTTTCAAGTGCTAAAATCGCAGCTGTTTTATTTTCAAGTGGCGAGATATCCAATTGAGAAAAATGGTATCCTAGCCAATCAATTTCTAACTTTCCAAAGTGACATTCAGGCAGATTCATCCTGAGGTTTTCAACATCTAATCGTTTAAGACAATTCATTGCATAACTTTTAACTTCTTCCAGAGAGCCATTGCTGACGATCAAAATGTCGTCTAAAAAGCAATAAGTATTTTTTAAACCGATTAAGAAATAGTCCATTGCTTTTTGAAATTCTGCTAGCATATCCGTTAGCCCGTAAAATCCTGTTTGAAAGCTGTAAGTGCCGGTCATATCACCACTAATAATGTTTAAGTTACATTGATTTGCCGTGTTGGTGTCCAAGTTTATTTGACTATATGCATACTTCAAATCTAGTGTAAAAAACTATGTTGTGTTTTGCAACACAGGGGCACTAATTTGTTGAGAAATGGATTCGATAAGCGTATCAATATTCGGCATGTGATATTTATTCTTGTGAATGGCTTTGTTTAGTACTTTTGAATCAAGTGCAAGCTTTATCGTTTGATCTTTCTTTACGGTGGCCACTATTGGTGATATAAAATATTTATCAGTCAACTTGAGAGTTTTACGATATTTTTTCGTCTAATAATTTCTTAAGTTCGTTAATAACTTTTTCTTGTAAGTTAATGGGAATACGTCTACCTTTTTGATGTCTAGGTTGAAAGTCTTTGTGAAACTTAGATTTTGCCACATGGTTTTTTGATCTTCCGATGTGCGATATCAGTTCAGGAAAATTTTTTGCGATTTGTTCTTTGAATTCTGGAGAAGAAATGTTGTTGACACGATTACGTTTTTGAGATGTAGATTGAGTCACTTCTAGTCCAAGTTGATCAAACAAGTCACGGCCAATTAGGGATTTCAGTCAACGGTGAATGTTGCGGAATCACATGTCCAACCGTTGCTCGTTATTGGAAATTGCTTTTTTCCTTCAACCTGGATTGGTTCATACGAGAAAGCCCGAAGTTGCGGGGACGTCATTTCGCTAATCCAGAAAGCGCGAGGACTACCTTGTACTACTTGCGATGCGAGTGAACGATTTAGAATGCTGCATGCGCTACCGGAGTCCACGAGTAATGTAGTGTTAATATTGCCGATCTTGTTTGGCATTTTGAGGGGTTCTACTTTCTCTACTGCATTCTCGATCACCGCAAACATACTGTCCTCTCCGCTACTATAGTCTGATTCGTACAAATTAGCTCATTTGAAGAAATTCACCGAATCCTTGGGATGCGGTTCTTCTTCCACGACGCTTATCATCTTTTTCTTAGAGTTTTGTGGTTTAACGTTCTTTGGTTTTCTGCAGACTTTCGCAAAATGGTTTAGGAGTCCACAATTGTTGCAAGTTTTACCTTTTGCGATACATTTATCACGATTTTTCGGCAGCCAAAGTTCTCCACAGTTTGAACAGTAGAGTGTGGAGTGGTTGTTTTGTCTTGGAGCATTGTTCGAACTTTGCCAATTCGGGGTTCGAAAGCTACTAGAGAATTGTACTGCGTTGACATTAGCCGGGATGACAATCTTGTTATGCAGCTGAATTTGATGCTGATTTCTCATCCCAAGTTCCGTGTTATTTGCTGGTTCTAATGCCTGACGTGGCTCAACTGTATGTTTGAGCAGTTCCTTTTGAATTTCAGAGTCCAACAGGTTAGTAATGAAGACATCGCCTATCAAGGTCTCTTCCTTATTTTCTAAGTCGCAGTTCTCTGCCAGTTCCTTTAGTTTACCATAGAAGTGTTGTACTGTTTCTTCTCGAAGCTGTTTCATAATCAAGAAAACATGACGGTCAAAAGCTATTTTGCGTGGACTGTTGAATGCTTCTTCCACGATCTTCCAGAAGTCTACGGTAGTGAGGGTATCAATCATGATGTGCGGGTTCTTTCAGTTGAGAATGCGACGTCCTTCTACCCCGATGCTTAGATAGAGTAGAGACACGGTTTTGCGATCCGCCAGTGGCCACGGTTTGTCGCCACACATTATACTGACATCAATCAGACGTTGGCATTTGTTGTGCCAATCATCTTCTGTTGTGCATTCTCTCTCCGATTGTGCGGAAGTGCCAACTATAGTTTCTTCGTAAATTGGTTCAAAGGGAAGTTCCACAATCTCGGGTTTGGGTTCAAGTAGTTTATCAAGAATGATGTTTTCTTTCGCCAAGAGTGACAATTTATTTTGAACTCTCCATTTCTCCCAGCGAAGAGGAGGGTCGGGTGTAGGTTTATCCCAGAAGGCGTCTATTCCGAGAGGTGTACGTTCAGCTGCGCCATGTCGTACTCTATTTTAATAGATTAACTGTTCGCGATGCGAATTTGGTTAATTTTACTTAAACGACGATTCGTGGAGCGAGATCCTGACTTCAATATTTTACGCTTACTTGCGGAGCGGGAATTACAAAGAGAATTGTTCAACTGAACTTGAATTGCAAAACTAAGAGAATGATCTGAAGTGCTTGTAAGCATATCTTGAATGCGTGATCAGACATGTCTGATCACGAAGCGGGAAACCAAAAAAGGTAGTATTGAACAGATCTTAAGATACTAAATGAACAAATATGATCAAGGGCAAATGAATTGAACTAATTTTAAGGCACCGTATAAAAGCTACTGCATCAAATAAATATCAACGGATGATAACCTTGGGTATCACAGACTGACTTGTGAAGATTCTGTTGCTCGACTCATCAGTAGACTTATGAAAAGAACATGTTTGACCCAAAAATTTCTATAAAAGGACTTTTGCTCAACACATGAAAAGTCAATGCTCGAAAATAAATTCACGTGGAAAACACTTAATCATGCCTTGAAAAGACCCCTACTAGATTTTTTGGGTTTTTCTTGGAAAATTCTGGTCCGAACTAGAGTAAAAAAAATACTAAATTGTACCACTTAGAACAATATTTTTTCTCGCAAAAAATGTTTCAAATGATCTACAAAATCTAAACTTTTTAAGGAACTTTTTTTGTTTTCCTCCTGCCAAAATTCTTCCTTTGTTTGATCCACCAGAACATCCAATACACCATTAT
>NW_027452837.1:0-22500 GCF_964194025.1 Convolutriloba macropyga
CTTTGCGAACGCTAGTTTACTACATTTGTTTTTTTCGCTGAGAGATGTGGTATCTTGTCTTTTAGTATAAAAATTTTATAGTTTAAAAGTTTTTGCAACCGAAACTAATTTAGTAAACCTGAATAAATTACTATTATTTTGTAGAGAAATATTTTTTTTGTTCGAAATTAATTTAGTTTGCATTATTAGTGGCATCATTTTCGAATAATTGTAAGTGTAATAAATGGATAATGAACTAATGCCCCCAAGTATTTTTAGTTATTTGAAACGCTCAAAATGATTTATATGTTACAGATTAGATTCTACTTCTCAAGATGTGCTGTTTTTGTTAACCAACTGTTCAATTGAGCTTTTTGTCTTCCCAGGTGGTTAAAGCTAATGGAGCGTAACTTAAACCTGCGCATCAGCCGGGTCTTCGATTGCGTAAACAAAAATAAACAAAAGAAACAAATAACACCAAAAGCTGAATTACAACCGCAATTTTGTTTCACAGCTTTGCTTTCGTTAAACAGAAAGAACTGTTTTGTGTAAACATCTATCGCTTTTTTGATGACACATAAAACAAATTTGGGATATTTTGAGACGTTTTTTTTCGTGTCGTTCATTTAATATTTTAGTTATTGAAATTAAATCTGGCGTTTTTGTTATTGACTTATGGTGTTAACATACTGCTTGCTCAATTATTGACACAATTAATTTTTAGCTCAATTATAGGCACAAAAAGCCTTAAAAAATTCGAAAAACTTTTCAGACGTAAACGTTATAATAAATTGATACGGAATGGGATCGCAAATTTTACATTCACGGCCAAATTTTCAGCTCTTGCAAATGTGTAACTTGCGAACAAGTAACGAAGATATTCCCACATATCGATCACACAACCGCAAGAAAAGAGTAACATTCGATTTACGAAAACGGCGAAGTTTCGATAAAAATGTGAATAAATTTACCAAAAACTCGCGAAATTCTATATCGTTACCTCCAATTTTATCTAAACCCATTCTGGAAAATAACGAAAAAGATTCACAATGTCAAAGTGATGTTACAAAACATTCTCTAAAATCGAATTCGACTAATACTTTTCACGAACGCGCTTGTCATTCGAAGAAACCTTCACCCGAAAAGGAAATGGACGAATTATCACACTGTGAAACAGTTGTGATCAAAAACAAACCCGAGTACAAAACGGACAACATTGGCGAAAGTCTATTTAGCAATGCTGTTTTAAGCTGCAAGTTTAACTATATAAAACTGCAATTGCAAACTGGAATAAATGTGAACATGTGCAACAAATTAGGCCAAACGCCCCTTATGCGTTGTTGCTTCATTGAAACTGCCAATCAACGAAAGCAAATGTTTAAACTGTTGCTATGCTACGGAGCCGACATTCAATTAGCCGACAAAAGTGGAAAAACAGTGCTTCACTATTCAGCTTTACTGGGCCGATCGGAATTAGTCGGGCTGATTTTGAACAACACTCTTTCGTTAGATTTAAATGGTTTAGATAAAAACGGCAAAACACCGTTAATGTATTCGGTTATGAGTGGCAGTGTTGAAACTAGTCGATATTTAGTTCGAGCGTTATGTCAATTTGGCCTTTCGGTTGACAGAACGGATTCGAGTGGGGTTACGCCGTATATAGCAGCCCGAACCTTGGGTTACACCCGGATAGCAGATATTTTACTTTATGAGGGTAATGCTAATGCGTCTCAAGGGGATAACAATTTCTACAGGTGTGCAGATGAGTGGGTTTTGATGACCAAGAAGGATAAACCCAAAAACATTTTGAAAGAGAAGACCGTTTTGCCAGCAATAAACACCGCGAACTCATAATTGTTCCCAACCAATTTTTTTAAATTGTAAAGTTATATTTTATGCTAAAATTGAAAAATACAATGTGACAAATAAAAATATACTGATAAATTTTATGCAGCGACAACTTGTTCCGATTTATTGATTGTGGGGGATGTGCTCCCCTAAGCCTCCACTTAAGCAAAGGCCATCTGCTACCGAAAAAATATATGGAAAGACCATGCTGGACCCAAATAGCAAATGAAAAGAGTTCAGCCCGTATTGAGAAACTCGATTTTAGCTCGAACCAAAAATTCTCCTGCGGACTTTCGCTGGCCCCAAATTTTAAAGCTGGGTTTTTCTCAGCACAAAAATGGCACAAGTAGTGATCGGTTGTGGTTCATAAAAATGTATCAAGAAAATACTAAAACAGAGAGTTTAAACCTTAAATGCACAAAGAATCATTAACGAAAGCATTAGAATCTTCTAACCGAAAAGCAATCAATCAATCAAAATTAAAAATGAAGTCTTTCAAGCTAAATCATCAGCAAAATTGCTTGGAGAAAAAAAACATACTGAAGAAAAAGATGAAGTCAATGACAGACACATTAAGAAACACAGCTTGTGGAATAAAAATTATATCGACCCTTTAAGAAAAGATTGCCCGTAAAACAAGAATCAGTCTAATCAATGCTCTATTTCTCAGTCATATTCATTACACAGGTACTCCGGTCAGTGATATAACCAAATATTTAAAAATACCCCTGAACAGTTAAATAATACTGTCAAATTTTTCTGCGACAGATGCATATGTGACAACTCATCAGATTTGAATTTCAACCATCGGCTACCCTCCGTTAGTTGTTTTCTTTAGTTCAGGGTTCTGATTTATTTCTATAAAATAGCTCATAACTAAATTACTCCAAACGAGAGCGTAGTATTTCTAAACATCATATTACCATCAACAAAAGATTTCATGGCGACAACTTAGATTAGGGCGCTAACTTTTCTGATCTTGTTCAATTTTCTCGTTTGTCTACCTAGTCAATGATTTTGCTCACATGTTGCCCAGTAAAAATAATTGTAATTAATTGTTTTCAAGAAGCTGGCATAAACTGCAAGATGGTGTTTCATTTTTTTTCGATTTTCAGTGTTTCAGTATTTCTAATGAATCTCTAAGTTATGGTGTTTTAACTTTCGATAATTTTGCAATTTTTTTCCGAAATGGAGTTCAAAACTGAAAAGACAGTCGTTAGAGCCGAACTGCCTGGTATCTCTGACTGGAAATCTTTGCACATACTTACTGCTCTTTTCTCCTCTCCCACTTACAACGACAAAAGATTTAAACTGCTCAGTACGTTAAAACTGCTTGCAATTGGTCACGATTGATTTTTTGTTTTAATATATTTTTAATACAGTTGCATTACTTGATACTCAATTAGTTGAAATAACCCATTCTTCAATTTTGATGATCAACAAATATGGAATTTAATCCATATTGAAACTATCTTAATCAATTTTTTTTTTTAAAATTTTTGTACTGAAAAAAAATATTATAAAATATGTTCGGCTATGCATTTGCAAAGCTGCATTTTATTTTTGTTCTAAAAAGATTTTTCTCAAATAAGTTTGGCTTTGAATTTGCAAAACTGCATTTTGCTACAAGAAAATCCAACTGAAATTAAAAAGCGCAGCCAGTGCTGAATCTAGGCTACATGAAGCGAGTACGCGAAAAAGACTTACTTTTTGTATTAAATTTTTTCTACTTAGGAACTATTGATCCTTAGCAACAACTTGCGAACATATCAAAACTTGTTCTCTTTTCGACAGGTCAATATCAAGTTTGGCCGTACAATCAAAAGTTTGAGCCACAAAAACGAAGTGTGACTGTTTTTTAAACGTTCAAATGCAGCGTTTGAAAACAGACTAGACTGTATGTTTGTTTAGAGTGTTAAACTGACCAGGTCCTGTCTTTTGAGCCAATTTTCGATAAATTTGCATTTTTTTTGATACTGCTGTTAACGTGAAATACTAGTCAATTTTTCTTATTTTAGTGTTTGTTGACAATGATGTCATTCAAAAAGAGAACGTAACGTAATTTTTAACTGAAAATCTGATGTCACTAAAAAGCTGTTAGTGGGTTAGAAGTTTTGTTGATTATTCTGTACGTCGAGCGCAGAAATTTCAGATTGGAAAATTTTCTAGAAAGTTCGAGTTTTTAAAAGCAGTGTTCGGAATTTCCAGTACCCTCTTCGGCAGAAAAAAACAAATGTCTAAAATTTGTGTTATTAACCTTTGTTTAATATAGCTCCAAGTTCATCTGTATAAAAAACTAGAGATGTACGGCTTCGAGGAGTTAAATAATACTAAAAGTATATAACAATTCAAAAACATAGAAAAACCAATTTTTTTCAATTTCGCTCTTTTCCTTTTTCGTTTTTGCTTTACTGAGATATAGAAATTACTATTTCACATACAGAACCATTGGATTGTGATAACTTGTCTAGTGCCCCCAAGTAAAGTGTTAAATGGTGTCAAACCATACTACTGAAAAGAAAAGTTATAACATATGCCAGTATTGGTCCCATAGGCAGCACATTAAAAATACACGTTTTTCTCCTCTATTTTAATAAGTGCAATGCAAACCCCAAAATTTTATACAGTGCTTACCCAAAATGTCATCTAGAGAATCACAATTATGTAATTCCTGCAACAATAGTCTAAAAATAATTGTAATTAATTGTTTTTCAGAAGCTGGCATAAACCGCAAGATGGTGTTTATTTTTTTCGGTTTTCAGTGTTTCAGTATTTCTAATGAACCTCTAAGTTATGGTGTTTTAACTTTCGATAATTTTGCAATTTTTTTCCGAAATGGAGTTCAAAACTGAAAAGACAGTCGTTAGAGCCGAACTGCCTGGTATCTCTGACTGGAAAACTTTGCATATACTTACTGCTCTTTTCTCCTCTCCCACTTACAACGACAAAAGATTTAAACTGCTCAGTACGTTAAAACTGCTTGCAATTGGTCACGATTGATTTTTGTTTTAATATATTTTTAATACAGTTGCATTACTTGATACTCAATTAGTTGAAATAACTCATTCTTCAATTTTGATGATCAACAAATATGGAATTTAATCCATATTGAAACTATCTTAATCAACTTTTTTTCTAAAATTTTTGTACTGAAAAAAAAATATTATAAAATATGTTCCGCTATGCATTTGCAAAGCTGCATTTTATTTTTGTTCTAAAAAGATTTTTCTCAAATAAGTTTGGCTTTGAATTTGCAAAACTGCATTTTGCTACAAGAAAATCCAACTGAAATTAAAAAGCGCAGCCAGTGCTGAATCTAGGCTACATGAAGCGAGTACGCGAAAAAGACTTACTTTTTGTATTAAATTTTTTCTACTTAGGAACTATTGATCCTTAGCAACAACTTGCGAACATATCAAAACTTGTTCTCTTTTCGACAGGTCAATATCAAGTTTGGCCGTACAATCAAAAGTTTGAGCCACAAAAACGAAGTGTGACTGTTTTTTAAACGTTCAAATGCAGCGTTTGAAAACAGACCAGACTGTATGTTTGTTTAGAGTGTTAAACTGACCAGGTCCTGTCTTTTGAGCCAATTTTCGATAAATTTGCATTTTTTTTGATACTGCTGTTAACGTGAAATACTAGTCAATTTTTCTTATTTTAGTGTTTGTTGACAATGATGTCATTCAAAAAGAGAACGTAACGTAATTTTTAACTGAAAATCTGATGTCACTAAAAAGCTGTTAGTGGGTTAGAAGTTTTGTTGATTATTCTGTACGTCGAGCGCAGAAATTTCAGATTGGAAAATTTTCTAGAAAGTTCGAGTTTTTAAAAGCAGTGTTCGGAATTTCCAGTACCCTCTTCGGCAGAAAAAAACAAATGTCTAAAATTTGTGTTATTAACCTTTGTTTAATATAGCTCCAAGTTCATCTGTATAAAAAACTAGAGATGTACGGCTTCGAGGAGTTAAATAATACTAAAAGTATATAACAATTCAAAAACATAGAAAAACCAATTTTTTTCAATTTCGCTCTTTTCCTTTTTCGTTTTTGCTTTACTGAGATATAGAAATTACTATTTCACATACAGAACCATTGGATTGTGATAACTTGTCTAGTGCCCCCAAGTAAAGTGTTAAATGGTGTCAAACCACACTACTGAAAAGAAAAGTTATAACATATGCCAGTATTGGTCCCATAGGCAGCACATTAAAAATACACGTTTTTCTCCTCTATTTTAATAAGTGCAATGCAAACCCCAAAATTTTATACAGTGCTTACCCAAAATGTCATCTAGAGAATCACAATTATGTAATTCCTGCAACAATAGTCTAAAAATAATTGTAATTAATTGTTTTTCAGAAGCTGGCATAAACCGCAAGATGGTGTTTATTTTTTTCGGTTTTCAGTGTTTCAGTATTTCTAACGAACCTCTAAGTTATGGTGTTTTAACTTTCGATAATTTTGCAATTTTTTTCCGAAATGGAGTTCAAAACTGAAAAGACAGTCGTTAGAGCCGAACTGCCTGGTATCTCTGACTGGAAAACTTTGCATATACTTACTGCTCTTTTCTCCTCTCCCACTTACAACGACAAAAGATTTAAACTGCTCAGTACGTTAAAACTGCTTGCAATTGGTCACGATTGATTTTTGTTTTAATATATTTTTAATACAGTTGCATTACTTGATACTCAATTAGTTGAAATAACTCATTCTTCAATTTTGATGATCAACAAATATGGAATTTAATCCATATTGAAACTATCTTAATCAACTTTTTTTCTAAAATTTTTGTACTGAAAAAAAAATATTATAAAATATGTTCCGCTATGCATTTGCAAAGCTGCATTTTATTTTTGTTCTAAAAAAATTTTTCTCAAATAAGTTTGGCTTTGAATTTGCAAAACTGCATTTTGCTAACTAATTTATTAAACCTGAATAAATTACTATTATTTTGTAGAGAAATATTTTTTTTGTTCGAAATTAATTTAGTTTGCATTATTAGTGGCATCATTTTCGAATAATTGTAAGTGTAATAAATGGATAATGAACTAATGCCCCCAAGTATTTTTAGTTATTTGAAACGCTCAAAATGATTTATATGTTACAGATTAGATTCTACTTCTCAAGATGTGCTGTTTTTGTTAACCAACTGTTCAATTGAGCTTTTTGTCTTCCCAGGTGGTTAAAGCTAATGGAGCGTAACTTAAACCTGCGCATCAGCCGGGTCTTCGATTGCGTAAACAAAAATAAACAAAAGAAACAAATAACACCAAAAGCTGAATTACAACCGCAATTTTGTTTCACAGCTTTGCTTTCGTTAAACAGAAAGAACTGTTTTGTGTAAACATCTATCGCTTTTTTGATGACACATAAAACAAATTTGGGATATTTTGAGACGTTTTTTTCGTGTCGTTCATTTAATATTTTAGTTATTGAAATTAAATCTGGCGTTTTTGTTATTGACTTATGGTGTTAACATACTGCTTGCTCAATTATTGACACAATTAATTTTTTAGCTCAATTATAGGCACAAAAAGCCTTAAAAAATTCGAAAAACTTTTCAGACGTAAACGTTATAATAAATTGATACGGAATGGGATCGCAAATTTTACATTCACGGCCAAATTTTCAGCTCTTGCAAATGTGTAACTTGCGAACAAGTAACGAAGATATTCCCACATATCGATCACACAACTGCAAGAAAAGAGTAACATTCGATTTACGAAAACGGCGAAGTTTCGATAAAAATGTGAATAAATTTACCAAAAACTCGCGAAATTCTATATCGTTACCTCCAATTTTAGCTAAACCCATTGTGGAAAATAACGAAAAAGATTCACAATGTCAAAGTGATGTTACAAAACATTCTCTAAAATCGAATTCGACTAATACTTTTCACGAACGCGCTTGTCATTCGAAAAAACCTTCACCCGAAAAGGAAATGGACGAATTATCAAACTGTGAAACAGTTGTGATCAAAAACAAACCCGAGTACAAAACGGACAACATTGGCGAAAGTCTATTTAGCAATGCTGTTTTAAGCTGCAAGTTTAACTATATAAAACTGCAATTGCAAACTGGAATAAATGTGAACATGTGCAACAAATTAGGCCAAACGCCCCTTATGCGTTGTTGCTTCATTGAAACTGCCAATCAACGAAAGCAAATGTTTAAACTGTTGCTATGCTACGGAGCCGACATTCAATTAGCCGACAAAAGTGGAAAAACAGTGCTTCACTATTCAGCTTTACTGGGCCGATCGGAATTAGTCGGGCTGATTTTGAACAACACTCTTTCGTTAGATTTAAATGGTTTAGATAAAAACGGCAAAACACCGTTAATGTATTCGGTTATGAGTGGCAGTGTTGAAACAAGTCGATATTTAGTTCGAGCGTTATGTCAATTTGGCCTTTCGGTTGACAGAACGGATTCGAGTGGGGTTACGCCGTATATAGCAGCACGAACCTTGGGTTACACCCGGATAGCAGATATTTTACTTTATGAGGGTAATGCTAATGCGTCTCAAGGGGATAACAATTTCTACAGGTGTGCAGATGAGTGGGTTTTGATGACCAAGAAGGATAAACCCAAAAACATTTTGAAAGAGAAGACCGTTTTGCCAGCAATAAACACCGCGAACTCATGATAATTGTTCCCAACCAATTTTTTTAAATTGTAAAGTTATATTTTATGCTAAAATTGAAAAATACAATGTGACAAATAAAAATATACTGATAAGTTTTATGCAGCGACAACTTGTTCCGATTTATTGATTGTGGGGGATGTGCTCCCCTAAGCCTCCACTTAAGCAAAGGCCATCTGCTACCGAAAAAATATATGGAAAACCATGCTGGACCCAAATAGCAAATGAAAAGAGTTCAGCCCGTATTGAGAAACTCGATTTTAGCTCGAACCAAAAATTCTCCTGCGGACTTTCGCTGGCCCCAAATTTTAAAGCTGGGTTTTTCTCAGCACAAAAATGGCACAAGTAGTGATCGGTTGTGGTTCATAAAAATGTATCAAGAAAATACTAAAACAGAGAGTTTAAACCTTAAATGCACAAAGAATCATTAACGAAAGCATTAGAATCTTCTAACCGAAAAGCAATCAATCAATCAAAATTAAAAATGAAGTCTTTCAAGCTAAATCATCAGCAAAATTGCTTGGAGAAAAAAAACATACTGAAGAAAAAGATGAAGTCAATGACAGACACATTAAGAAACACAGCTTGTGGAATAAAAATTATATCGACCCTTTAAGAAAAGATTGCCCGTAAAACAAGAATCAGTCTAATCAATGCTCTATTTCTCAGTCATATTCTTTACACAGGTACTCCGGTCAGTGATATAACCAAATATTTAAAAATACCCCTGAACAGTTAAATAATACTGTCAAATTTTTCTGCGACAGATGCATATGTGACAACTCATCAGATTTGAATTTCAACCATCGGCTACCCTCCGTTAGTTGTTTTCTTTAGTTCAGGGTTCTGATTTATTTCTATAAAATAGCTCATAACTAAATTACTCCAAACGAGAGCGTAGTATTTCTAAACATCATATTACCATCAACAAAAGATTTCATGGCGACAACTTAGATTAGGGCGCTAACTTTTCTGATCTTGTTCAATTTTCTCGTTTGTCTACCTAGTCAATGATTTTGCTCACATGTTGCCCAGTAAAAATAATTGTAATTAATTGTTTTCAAGAAGCTGGCATAAACTGCAAGATGGTGTTTCATTTTTTTTCGATTTTCAGTGTTTCAGTATTTCTAATGAATCTCTAAGTTATGGTGTTTTAACTTTCGATAATTTTGCAATTTTTTTCCGAAATGGAGTTCAAAACTGAAAAGACAGTCGTTAGAGCCGAACTGCCTGGTATCTCTGACTGGAAATCTTTGCACATACTTACTGCTCTTTTCTCCTCTCCCACTTACAACGACAAAAGATTTAAACTGCTCAGTACGTTAAAACTGCTTGCAATTGGTCACGATTGATTTTTTGTTTTAAAATATTTTTAATACAGTTGCATTACTTGATACTCAATTAGTTGAAATAACCCATTCTTCAATTTTGATGATCAACAAATATGGAATTTAATCCATATTGAAACTATCATAATCAACTTTTTTTCAAAATTTTTGTTCTGAAAAAAATATTATAAAATATGTTCGGCTATGCATTTGCAAAGGTGAATTTTATTTTTGTTCTAAAAAAATATTTCTCAAATAAGTTTGGCTTTGCATTCGCAAAATTGCATTTTGCTACAAGAAAATCCAACTGAAATTAATAAGCGCAGCCAGTGCTGAATCTAGGCTACAAGAAGCGAGTACGCGAAAAAAACTTACTTTTTGTAATAAATTTTTTCTAGTTAGGAACTATTGATCCTTAGCAACAACTTGCGAACATATCAAAACTTGTTCTCTTTTCGACAGGTCAATATTAAGTTTGGCCGTACAATCAAAATTTGAGCCACAAAAACGAAGTGTGACTGTTTTTTAAACGGTCAAATGCAGCGTTTGAAAACAGAATAGACTGTATGTTTGTTTAGAGTGTTAAACTGACCAGGTCCTGTCTTTTGAGCCAATTTTCGATAAATTTGCATTTTTTTTGATACTGCTGTTAACGTGAAATACTAGTCAATTTTTCTTATTTTAGTGTTTGTTGACAATGATGTCATTCAAAAAGAGAACGTAACGTAATTTTTAACTGAAAATCTGATGTCACTAAAAAGCTGTTAGTGGGTTAGAAGTTTTGTTGATTATTCTGTACGTCGAGCGCAGAAATTTCAGATTGGAAAATTTTCTAGAAAGTTCGAGTTTTTAAAAGCAGTGTTCGGAATTTCCAGTACCCTCTTCGGCAGAAAAAAACAAATGTCTAAAATTTGTGTTATTAACCTTTGTTTAATATAGCTCCAAGTTCATCTGTATAAAAAACTAGAGATGTACGGCTTCGAGGAGTTAAATAATACTAAAAGTATATAACAATTCAAAAACATAGAAAAACCAATTTTTTTCAATTTCGCTCTTTTCCTTTTTCGTTTTTGCTTTACTGAGATATAGAAATTACTATTTCACATACAGAACCATTGGATTGTGATAACTTGTCTAGTGCCCCCAAGTAAAGTGTTAAATGGTGTCAAACCATACTACTGAAAAGAGAAGTTATAACATATGCCAGTATTGGTCCCATAGGCAGTACATTAAAAATACACGTTTTTCTCCTCTATTTTAATAAGTGCAATGCAAACCCCAAAATTTTATACAGTGCTTACCCAAAATGTCATCTAGAGAATCACAATTATGTAATTCCTGCAACAATAGTCTAAAAATAATTGTAATTAATTGTTTTTCAGAAGCTGGCATAAACCGCAAGATGGTGTTTATTTTTTTCGGTTTTCAGTGTTTCAGTATTTCTAATGAACCTCTAAGTTATGGTGTTTTAACTTTCGATAATTTTGCAATTTTTTTCCGAAATGGAGTTCAAAACTGAAAAGACAGTCGTTAGAGCCGAACTGCCTGGTATCTCTGACTGGAAAACTTTGCATATACTTACTGCTCTTTTCTCCTCTCCCACTTACAACGACAAAAGATTTAAACTGCTCAGTACGTTAAAACTGCTTGCAATTGGTCACGATTGATTTTTGTTTTAATATATTTTTAATACAGTTGCATTACTTGATACTCAATTAGTTGAAATAACTCATTCTTCAATTTTGATGATCAACAAATATGGAATTTAATCCATATTGAAACTATCTTAATCAACTTTTTTTCTAAAATTTTTGTACTGAAAAAAAAATATTATAAAATATGTTCGGCTATGCATTTGCAAAGCTGCATTTTATTTTTGTTCTAAAAAAATTTTTCTCAAATAAGTTTGGCTTTGAATTTGCAAAACTGCATTTTGCTAACTAATTTAGTAAACCTGAATAAATTACTATTATTTTGTAGAGAAATATTTTTTTTGTTCGAAATTAATTTAGTTTGCATTATTAGTGGCATCATTTTCGAATAATTGTAAGTGTAATAAATGGATAATGAACTAATGCCCCCAAGTATTTTTAGTTATTTGAAACGCTCAAAATGATTTATATGTTACAGATTAGATTCTACTTCTCAAGATGTGCTGTTTTTGTTAACCAACTGTTCAATTGAGCTTTTTGTATTCCCAGGTGGTTAAAGCTAATGGAGCGTAACTTAAACCTGCGCATCAGCCGGGTCTTCGATTGCGTAAACAAAAATAAACAAAAGAAACAAATAACACCAAAAGCTGAATTACAACCGCAATTTTGTTTCACAGCTTTGCTTTCGTTAAACAGAAAGAACTGTTTTGTGTAAATATCTATCGCTTTTTTGAAGACACATAAAACAAATTTGGGATATTTTGAGACGTTTTTTTTTCGTGTCGTTCATTTAATATTTTAGTTATTGAAATTAAATCTGGCGTTTTTGTTATTGACTTATGGTGTTAACATACTACTTGCTCAATTATTGACACAATTAATTTTTTAGCTCAATTATAGGCACAAAAAGCCTTAAAAAATTCGAAAAACTCTTCAGACGTAAACGTTATAATAAATTGATACGGAATGGGATCGCAAATTTTACATTCACGGCCAAATTTTCAGCTCTTGCAAATGTGTAACTTGCGAACAAGTAACGAAGATATTCCCACATATCGATCACACAACCGCAAGAAAAGAGTAACATTCGATTTACGAAAACGGCGAAGTTTCGATAAAAATGTGAATAAATTTACCAAAAACTCGCGAAATTCTATATCGTTACCTCCAATTTTATCTAAACCCATTGTGGAAAATAACGAAAAAGATTCACAATGTCAAAGTGATGTTACAAAACATTCTCTAAAATCGAATTCGACTAATACTTTTCACGAACGCGCTTGTCATTCGAAAAAACCTTCACCCGAAAAGGAAATGGACGAATTATCAAACTGTGAAACAGTTGTGATCAAAAACAAACCCGAGTACAAAACGGACAACATTGGCGAAAGTCTATTTAGCAATGCTGTTTTAAGCTGCAAGTTTAACTATATAAAACAGCAATTGCAAACTGGAATAAATGTGAACATGTGCAACAAATTAGGCCAAACGCCCCTTATGCGTTGTTGCTTCATTGAAAATGCCAATCAACGAAAGCAAATGTTTAAACTGTTGCTATGCTACGGAGCCGACATTCAATTAGCCGACAAAAGTGGAAAAACAGTGCTTCACTATTCAGCTTTACTGGGCCGATCGGAATTAGTCGGGCTGATTTTGAACAACACTCTTTCGTTAGATTTAAATGGTTTAGATAAAAACGGCAAAACACCGTTAATGTATTCGGTTATGAGTGGCAGTGTTGAAACTAGTCGATATTTAGTTCGAGCGTTATGTCAATTTGGCCTTTCGGTTGACAGAACGGATTCGAGTGGGGTTACGCCGTATATAGCAGCCCGAACCTTGGGTTACACCCGGATAGCAGATATTTTACTTTATGAGGGTAATGCTAATGCGTCTCAAGGGGATAACAATTTCTACAGGTGTGCAGATGAGTGGGTTTTGATGACCAAGAAGGATAAACCCAAAAACATTTTGAAAGAGAAGACCGTTTTGCCAGCAATAAACACCGCGAACTCATGATAATTGTTCCCAACCAATTTTTTTAAATTGTAAAGTTATATTTTATGCTAAAATTGAAAAATACAATGTGACAAATAAAAATATACTGATAAATTTTATGCAGCGACAACTTGTTCCGATTTATTGATTGTGGGGGATGTGCTCCCCTAAGCCTCCACTTAAGCAAAGGCCATCTGCTACCGAAAAAATATATGGAAAGACCATGCTGGACCCAAATAGCAAATGAAAAGAGTTCAGCCCGTATTGAGAAACTCGATTTTAGCTCGAACCAAAAATTCTCCTGCGGACTTTCGCTGGCCCCAAATTTTAAAGCTGGGTTTTTTCTCAGCACAAAAATGGCACAAGTAGTGATCGGTTGTAGTTCATAAAAATGTATCAAGAAAATACTAAAACAGAGAGTTTAAACCTTAAATGCACAAAGAATCATTAACGAAAGCATTAGAATCTTCTAATCGAAAAGCAATCAATCAATCAAAATTAAAAATGAAGTCTTTCAAGCTAAATCATCAGCAAAATTGCTTGGAGAAAAAAAACATACTGAAGAAAAAGATGAAGTCAATGACAGACACATTAAGAAACACAGCTTGTGGAATAAAAATTATATCGACCCTTTAAGAAAAGATTGCCCGTAAAACAAGAATCAGTCTAATCAATGCTCTATTTCTCAGTCATATTCATTACACAGGTACTCCGGTCAGTGATATAACCAAATATTTAAAAATACCCCTGAACAGTTAAATAATACTGTCAAATTTTTCTGCGACAGATGCATATGTGACAACTCATCAGATTTGAATTTCAACCATCGGCTACCCTCCGTTAGTTGTTTTCTTTAGTTCAGGGTTCTGATTTATTTCTATAAAATAGCTCATAACTAAATTACTCCAAACGAGAGCGTAGTATTTCTAAACATCATATTACCATCAACAAAAGATTTCATGGCGACAACTTAGATTAGGGCGCTAACTTTTCTGATCTTGTTCAATTTTCTCGTTTGTCTACCTAGTCAATGATTTTGCTCACATGTTGCCCAGTAAAAATAATTGTAATTAATTGTTTTCAAGAAGCTGGCATAAACTGCAAGATGGTGTTTCATTTTTTTTCGATTTTCAGTGTTTCAGTATTTCTAATGAATCTCTAAGTTATGGTGTTTTAACTTTCGATAATTTTGCAATTTTTTTCCGAAATGGAGCTCAAAACTGAAAAGACAGTCGTTAGAGCCGAACTGCCTGGTATCTCTGACTGGAAATCTTTGCACATACTTACTGCTCTTTTCTCCTCTCCCACTTACAACGACAAAAGATTTAAACTGCTCAGTACGTTAAAACTGCTTGCAATTGGTCACGATTGATTTTTTGTTTTAATATATTTTTAATACAGTTGCATTACTTGATACTCAATTAGTTGAAATAACCCATTCTTCAATTTTGATGATCAACAAATATGGAATTTAATCCATATTGAAACTATCATAATCAACTTTTTTTCAAAATTTTTGTTCTGAAAAAAATATTATAAAATATGTTCGGCTATGCATTTGCAAAGGTGAATTTTATTTTTGTTCTAAAAAAATATTTCTCAAATAAGTTTGGCTTTGCATTCGCAAAATTGCATTTTGCTACAAGAAAATCCAACTGAAATTAATAAGCGCAGCCAGTGCTGAATCTAGGCTACAAGAAGCGAGTACGCGAAAAAAACTTACTTTTTGTAATAAATTTTTTCTAGTTAGGAACTATTGATCCTTAGCAACAACTTGCGAACATATCAAAACTTGTTCTCTTTTCGACAGGTCAATATTAAGTTTGGCCGTACAATCAAAATTTGAGCCACAAAAACGAAGTGTGACTGTTTTTTAAACGGTCAAATGCAGCGTTTGAAAACAGACTAGGCTGTATGTTTGTTTAGAGTGTTAAACTGACCAGGTCCTGTCTTTTGAGCCAATTTTCGATAAATTTGCATTTTTTTGATACTGCTGTTAACGTGAAATACTAGTCAATTTTTCTTATTTTAGTGTTTGTTGACAATGATGTCATTCAAAAAGAGAACGTAACGTAATTTTTAACTGAAAATCTGATGTCACTAAAAAGCTGTTAGTGGGTTAGAAGTTTTGTTGATTATTCTGTACGTCGAGCGCAGAAATTTCAGATTGGAAAATTTTCTAGAAAGTTCGAGTTTTTAAAAGCAGTGTTCGGAATTTCCAGTACCCTCTTCGGCAGAAAAAAACAAATGTCTAAAATTTGTGTTATTAACCTTTGTTTAATATAGCTCCAAGTTCATCTGTATAAAAAACTAGAGATGTACGGCTTCGAGGAGTTAAATAATACTAAAAGTATATAACAATTCAAAAACATAGAAAAACCAATTTTTTTCAATTTCGCTCTTTTCCTTTTTCGTTTTTGCTTTACTGAGATATAGAAATTACTATTTCACATACAGAACCATTGGATTGTGATAACTTGTCTAGTGCCCCCAAGTAAAGTGTTAAATGGTGTCAAACCATACTACTGAAAAGAAAAGTTATAACATATGCCAGTATTGGTCCCATAGGCAGTACATTAAAAATACACGTTTTTCTCCTCTATTTTAATAAGTGCAATGCAAACCCCAAAATTTTATACAGTGCTTACCCAAAATGTCATCTAGAGAATCACAATTATGTAATTCCTGCAACAATAGTCTAAAAATAATTGTAATTAATTGTTTTTCAGAAGCTGGCATAAACCGCAAGATGGTGTTTATTTTTTTCGGTTTTCAGTGTTTCAGTATTTCTAATGAACCTCTAAGTTATGGTGTTTTAACTTTCGATAATTTTGCAATTTTTTTCCGAAATGGAGTTCAAAACTGAAAAGACAGTCGTTAGAGCCGAACTGCCTGGTATCTCTGACTGGAAAACTTTGCATATACTTACTGCTCTTTTCTCCTCTCCCACTTACAACGACAAAAGATTTAAACTGCTCAGTACGTTAAAACTGCTTGCAATTGGTCACGATTGATTTTTGTTTTAATATATTTTTAATACAGTTGCATTACTTGATACTCAATTAGTTGAAATAACTCATTCTTCAATTTTGATGATCAACAAATATGGAATTTAATCCATATTGAAACTATCTTAATCAACTTTTTTTCTAAAATTTTTGTACTGAAAAAAAATATTATAAAATATGTTCGGCTATGCATTTGCAAAGCTGCATTTTATTTTTGTTCTAAAAAGATTTTTCTCAAATAAGTTTGGCTTTGAATTTGCAAAACTGCATTTTGCTACAAGAAAATCCAACTGAAATTAAAAAGCGCAGCCAGTGCTGAATCTAGGCTACATGAAGCGAGTACGCGAAAAAGACTTACTTTTTGTATTAAATTTTTTCTACTTAGGAACTATTGATCCTTAGCAACAACTTGCGAACATATCAAAACTTGTTCTCTTTTCGACAGGTCAATATCAAGTTTGGCCGTACAATCAAAAGTTTGAGCCACAAAAACGAAGTGTGACTGTTTTTTAAACGTTCAAATGCAGCGTTTGAAAACAGACTAGACTGTATGTTTGTTTAGAGTGTTAAACTGACCAGGTCCTGTCTTTTGAGCCAATTTTCGATAAATTTGCATTTTTTTTGATACTGCTGTTAACGTGAAATACTAGTCAATTTTTCTTATTTTAGTGTTTGTTGACAATGATGTCATTCAAAAAGAGAACGTAAAGTAATTTTTAACTGAAAATCTGATGTCACTAAAAAGCTGTTAGTGGGTTAGAAGTTTTGTTGATTATTCTGTACGTCGAGCGCAGAAATTTCAGATTGGAAAATTTTCTAGAAAGTTCGAGTTTTTAAAAGCAGTGTTCGGAATTTCCAGTACCCTCTTCGGCAGAAAAAACAAATGTCTAAAATTTGTGTTATTAACCTTTGTTTAATATAGCTCCAAGTTCATCTGTATAAAAAACTAGAGATGTACGGCTTCGAGGAGTTAAATAATACTAAAAGTATATAACAATTCAAAAACATAGAAAAACCATTTTTTTTTCAATTTCGCTGTTTTCCTTTTTTCGTTTTTGCTTTACTGAGATATAGAAATTACTATTTCACATACAGAACCATTGGATTGTGATAACTTGTCTAGTGCCCCCAAGTAAAGTGTTAAATGGTGTCAAACCATACTACTGAAAAGAAAAGTTATAACATATGCCAGTATTGGTCCCATAGGCAGTACATTAAAAATACACGTTTTTCTCCTCTATTTTAATAAGTGCAATGCAAACCCCAAAATTTTATACAGTGCTTACCCAAAATGTCATCTAGAGAATCACAATTATGTAATTCCTGCAACAATAATCTAGAAAAGCATAAATTCACTCGTTTCTTTTGCCACAAAAGTCATGTATATGACTTCTAAATGCACGGATTTCGAAAAAACCGACATTGACGTTCTGATCAAATTAGACAAAAATCTGCCTCACATATGCAATGACTGCAAAAATAACAATGACAGTGTCATTTTCAAAACACCTCTAAGATTGATGACCAACTCTTTGAAATCAAGAAACAAGTGAAAAAGTTTGCGCAAAACGCTGAAAAATCAAATGATATTGACCGTAAAACTTGACATTAGTGAACTGAAAAAACTGAAAAGTTACGCCCAGTCCCTTGGAAATGTAACAAAAAGAGTCAGAAGTTCTATTGAACGTGAGAAAGTAAACCTAAGCTCAGCACTTGGTAATTATGTGGCAATCAAAATGTTCACTAAACCATAACTTATACTAATTTGCTGTGGCTACAATCCACGCACTAGAATTATTTTCCTATGGTCATCTGGATAACTAACAGACCTACTTAATGAAACTGAATTAACACGCTCAAATCAGATCTGTGAAAACTTGATACTGACGGGAGACATAAATTTCTCCAAAACTGACTGGAAATCAATGAGCTCAAGTGATGATTATGAGAATACATTCCTTGAAAAGTTGTTTGAATTAATTTTTTCAAACCTTGTTAAGAGAAAACTTGATGTAGTCCTAGTCAACACCCTCAACCCAATTATAAGCTGCGACTTGGACAATAATCTTTTTTTTTCTAAATACTCCACAAATCACAGACCTTGCTCTGATCACAACCCCAATCTGCACTTTATCGAGCACGTGCATCCATGCCCTCATATCTACTCGAAGTATCAAATTTGATTTCAGAAAAGCAAACTGGAAAAACGTAAACGAGCAAACAACAAGATACAACAATGTGAACGTCCTGGTTCAAGAATGGTACAAATGGATCAAAAATATTCTCGAAGCAAACATTCCTAAAGTCACGCGGCGTCGGGCCTCACTTCCACCCTGCCTAGCATCATCAACATCCCACCTAATCAAGAAACTGGAAACTAAAAAGAAACGATGGCAGAAAAATAAAACTGAGCAGGCGCCTTAAAATAAAGAAACTTGAGAAACAAATACCAATTGAATTGGAGAAAGATCAATCAATTTTTGAATCCGAAATTTTTGCAGAGTGATGGTTCAGTATTATACAGAAATATCATGGGGCAATACGAAAGAGTCCATCCATACCCTCCATTGTAAACTATGCAAGTACAATCGCTAAAACCGATCATTTCAATGCAGAACTTTTTAACTCTTTCTTTCAAAACGTGTACAGTAACAAAGTTGGCTACAAACCAGCAGTCTTGAGAAGAAAATTCATTTCTCTGCAAATAACAGAAAACCTGATATCAAATCTATCAAGTGAATTATAACTCAAAAAGTCAAACGGACCCGATAACATTGGTAACATAATTTTTAACTTTTACTCAGCAATTTTGTGCAAGTCACTCGTCCTTCTTCTTCAAACAATTCCCAATGAAAAAATTTCCTTCTCCCTAGAAAAAAAATCAATTAACTCCAATATCTAAGGAGGGAAACAAAGCAGAAGTAAATTGCTATAGGTCCATTATTCTACTCTGTTGTGTCCAAAATTTTTGGAAAAGTGATTTTTGACGAAAAAAATTCTCGTTGTCGTCACAGATTAACCGAAAATCAATTTGGCTATAGAAAGAATAGATCGAGGACTACTCAACTTCTGCTTTTTCTCTACACATTATATCGATAATTTGACAAAATATCACCGGACAATTTTAGTATCCTCTACTTAGATTTTGCAAAAGCTTTTGATAAAGTACCAAATCACCTTCTCATTAAAAAACTCGAAAGACTTGCAGCAGGAGGGATTATTTTATTACTCTTGCACTAATACTTAGAAGATAGAAAACAATTTGTCAAAATAGGAAATTGTTGTTCAAGTTTGGAGAACATAACAAGTGGAGTTTCACAAGGTTCCATACTTGGACCAATACTGTTTTTAATTTTGATCAATGGCTTGCCAGATGCAAATTCCGATATTGAAAATTTTGGATTTGCAGACGACTATAAGTTCATTGTTCATGATAAGGCAAAATTAGACAGAAGCGCAAAAATATTGAAGACTGCTGTCGAGAGGACGAAATGGAGTTAAACGCGAATAAATGTAAGTTGTTAAATGTTATGGGTAAGCTCACTCACGACATCTATGTGTGCCAGGAAATCAAACCAACAGAATCCCAAAAAGAGCTTGGTATAATCATTACATCGAACGTCTCATGGCAAGTTAACTGCAACCACACAGTACAAAAACAGACTACTGATTTTTTCCAAATAAAAAAAATATGTCAGCAATCAGCTCAACATCAGTCAAAATGAACTGATATACTGGTTATATTGTTCCAATACTAACTTAGTGCTCACAAGCATTGTTGCCATACCGCACCAATATGTACAAAATTGAAAAAGCGCAGATCATGGCCACAAAATGGATTTAAGGAAAATCACTTCAAAGTTACAAAGAACGTCTCATTAGCCAGAAACTCCTCCCGCTTTGTCACTACGTTGAACTGCATGGTCTTCCTCTCTTACCAGCTATAGCATAAGAGAGTATGAAATTGAGTATGAAATGAGTATGAAATTGCAAAAATTTATAAAGCCCTCGAAGACGCGAGGACAAGGCAACACTGTAGAGGTGAACTGAAAGTTGAAATTAACTGGCTAGTCAAATCCGATGAAAACTACTTCCACCGATCGAAACACTTGTACAGCGTTGTATATAGAAATATTCACAAATCTACTCGAAGTATCAGAAAAGCAAACTGGAAGAACGTAAACGAGCAAACAACACTGTACAACAATGTGAACGTCTTGGTTCAAGAATGGTACAAATGGAAAAAGAATATTCTCGAAGCAAACATTCCTAAAGTCACGAGGCGTCGGGCCTCACTTCCACCCTGGGTAGCCTCATCAACATCTCATCTAATCCAAAATCTGGAAACTAAAAGGAAACGATGGCAGAAAAATAAATCTGAGCAGGAGCCTTAAAATAAATAAACTTGAGAAACAAATACCAATTGGAATGGAGAAAGATCAATCAAATTTTGAATCCAAAATTTTTGCAGAGCGGTGGTTCAGTATTATACAGAAATATCATAGGGCAATACGAAAGAGTCCTTCCATACCACCCGTTGTAAACTATGCAAATACGATCGCTAGAACCGATCATTACAAAGCAGAATTTTTTAACTCTTTCTTCCAAAACGTGTACAGTAACAAAGTTGGTTACAAACCAGCAGTCTTGAGGAGAAAATATAATTTTCTGCAAATAACAGAAAACTTGATATAAAATATATCAAATGAACTACAACTCAACAATTCAAAGGGACCCAATAACATTGGTAACATAATTTTTAACTTTTGCTCAGCAACTTTGAGCAAGTCACTCGTCCTTGTTTTTCGTACAATTTCCAATAATAAAATTCCCTTCTCCGTGGAAAAAAAGTCAATTAACACCAATATCTAAGGAAGGGAGCAAAGCAGAAGTAAATTGCTACAAGCCCATTATTCTACTCTGCTGTGTGTCCAAAATTTTTGAAAAAGTAATTTTTGACGAAAAATATTCTCGTTGTCGTCACAGATTAACCGAAAATCAATTTGGCTACAGAAAGAATAGATCGGCAACTACTCATCTTCTGCTTTTTCTCTACACATGATATCACAAATTTGACACAGTTTCATCGGACCATAATAGTATCCTCTACTTAGATGGTCTTCTTCTCTTCTTAGCTATTACATGTAATGAGTATGAAATTGCAAAATTTTATAAAGCCCTCGAAGACGAGAGGACAAGGCAACACTGTAGAGGTGAACTGAAAATTGAAATTAACCGGCTAGTCGAATCCGATAAAAATTACTTTCACCGAACGAAACATTTGTACAGCGTTGTAAATAGAAATATTCACAAATCTACTCGAAGTATCAAAATTGCTTTCAGAAAAGCAAATTAGAAGAACGTAAACGAGCAAACAACACTGTACAACAATAAGAACGTCTTGGTTCAAGAATGGTACTAATGGAAAAAAAATATTCTCGAAGCAAACATTCCTAAAGTCACGAGGCGTCGGGCCTCACTTTCACCCTGGGTAGCATCATCAACATCTCATCTTATCAAGAAATTGTAAACTAAAAAGAAACGATGGCAGAAAAATAAATCTAAGAAAGAGCCTTAAAATAAAGAAACTTGAGAAACATATAGCAATTGGAATGGAGAAAGATCAATCAAATTTTGAATCTGAAATTTTTGCAGAGCGGTGGTCCAGTAATACACAGAAATATCATAGGGCAATACGAAAGAGTCCTTCCATACCACCATTGTAAACTATGCAAATACGATCGCTAGAAGAGATCATTACAAAGCAGAAATATTAACTATTTCTTCCAAAACGTGTACAGCAACAAAGTTGGTTACAAACCACCAGTCTTGAGGAGAAAATATAATTTTCTGCAAATAACAGAAAACTTGATATCAAATATATCAAGTGAACTACAACTCAACAATTCAAGGGGACCCAATAACATTGGTAACATAATTTTTAACTTTTGCTCAGCAACTTTGAGCAAGTCACTCGTCCTTCTTTTTCGAACAATTTCCAATAAAAAATTCCCTTCTCCTTGGAATATAAGTCAATTAACA
>NW_027452837.1:27500-60085 GCF_964194025.1 Convolutriloba macropyga
AAGACCTATTTTTAAAATTCGTTATTTGCGAAATTCGCAAATTTCCGTATGAAAAACTAACTTTTTTCCTAGGCAAGCTATACCAAAAATTCTTTTTGTTTTACAATCTAGTTACCCACGGCATACTCGATACCAAGTTTGGCTCGAGTTGGACAACTCCTTGACCCGATGAAAAAGACCTATTTTTAAAATTCGTTATTTGCGAAATTCGCAAATTTCCGTATGAAAAACTAACTTTTTTCCTAGACAAGCTATACCAAAAATTCTTTTTGTTTTACAATCTAGGTACTCATATGATACTCGATGCCAAGTTTGGCTCGAGTTGGACAACTCCTTGACCCGATGAAAAAGACCTATTTTTAAAATTCAATAATTTCAAGTTATTCGAAACAATAGCAAATTTCCGTATGAAAAACTAACTTTTTTCCTAGGCAAGCTATACCAAAAATTCTTTTTGTTTTACACTCTAGATACACATGGGACACTCCATAACGGGTTTGGATTGATTTGGACAACTCCTTGACCCGGCGAAAAAGACCTATTTTTAAAATTCGTTATTTGCGAATTTCGCAAATTTCCGTACGAAAAACTAACTTTTTTCCTAGGCAAGCTATAGCAAAAATTCTTTTTGTTGTAGACTCTATAAACACAGGGAATAGATCATACCAAGTTTGGTTCGATTTGGACAACTCCTTGACCCGATGAAAAAGACCTATTTTTAAAATTCAATAATTTCAAGTTATTCGAAACAATAGCAAATTTCCGTATGAAAAACTAACTTTTTTCCTAGGCAAGCTATACCAAAAATTCTTTTTGTTTTACAATCTAGTTAACCATGGCATACTCGATACCAAGTTTGGCTCGAGTTGGACAACTCCTTGACCCAATGAAAAAGACCTATTTTTAAAATTCGTTATTTGCGAAATTCGCAAATTTCCGTATGAAAAACTAACTTTTTTCCTAGACAAGCTATACCAAAAATTCTTTTTGTTTTACAATCTAGGTACCCATATGATACTCGATACCAAGTTTGGCTTGAGTTGGACAACTCCTTGACCCGATGAAAAAGACCTATTTTTAAAATTCAATAATTTCAAGTTATTCGAAACAATAGCAAATTTCAGTATGAAAAACTAACTTCTTTCCTAGGCAAGCTATACCAAAAATTCTTTTTGTTTTACACTCTAGATACACATGGGACACTCCATAACGGGTTTGGATTGATTTGGACAACTCCTTGACCCGGCGAAAAAGACCTATTTTTAAAATTCGTTATTTGCGAAATTCGCAAATTTCCGTATGAAAAACTAACTTTTTTCCTAGGCAAGCTATACCAAAAATTCTTTTTGTTTTACAATCTAGATACACATGGGATACTCCATACCGGGTTTGGATTGATTTGGACAACTCCTTGATCCGGCGAAAAAGACCTATTTTTAAAATTCGTTATTTGCGAAATTCGCAAATTTCCGTATGAAAAACTAACTTTTTTCCTAGGCAAGCTATACCAAAAATTCTTTTTGTTTTACAATCTAGTTACCCATGGCATACTCGATACCAAGTTTGGCTCGAGTTGGACAACTCCTTGACCCAATGAAAAAGACCTATTTTTAAAATTCGTTATTTGCGAAATTCGCAAATTTCCGTATGAAAAACTAACTTTTTTCCTAGACAAGCTATACCAAAAATTCTTTTTGTTTTACAATCTAGGTACCCATATGATACTCGATACCAAGTTTGGCTTGAGTTGGACAACTCCTTGACCCGATGAAAAAGACCTATTTTTAAAATTCAATAATTTCAAGTTATTCGAAACAATAGCAAATTTCAGTATGAAAAACTAACTTCTTTCCTAGGCAAGCTATACCAAAAATTCTTTTTGTTTTACACTCTAGATACACATGGGACACTCCATAACGGGTTTGGATTGATTTGGACAACTCCTTGACCCGGCGAAAAAGACCTATTTTTAAAATTCGTTATTTGCGAAATTCGCAAATTTCCGTATGAAAAACTAACTTTTTTCCTAGGCAAGCTATACCAAAAATTCTTTTTGTTTTACAATCTAGTTACCAATATGATACTCGATACGAGGTTTGGCTCGAGTTGGATAACTCCTTGACCCGGCGAAAAAGCCCCTTTTTTTAAAATTCGTTATTTGCGAATTTCGCAAATTTCCGTACGAAAAACTAACTTCTTTCCTAGGCAAGCTATACCAAAAATTCTTTTTGTTTTACACTCTAGATACACATGGGATACTCCATACCGGGTTTGGATTGATTTGGACAACTCCTTGTCCCGGCGAAAAAGACCTATTTTTAAAATTCGTTATTTGCGAAATTCGCAAATTTCCGTACGAAACACTAACTTTTTTCCTACGCAAGCTATACCAAAAATTCTTTTTGTTTTAGACTCTAGTTACCCATGGGATACTCGATAACAAGTTTGGTTCACTTTGAACAACTCCTTGACCCGATGAAAAAGACCTATTTTTAAAGTTCGTTATTTGCGAAATTCGCAAATTTCCGTATGAAAAACTAACTTTTTTCCTAGGCAAGCTATACCAAAAATTCTTTTTGTTTTACAATTTAGTTACTCATGGGATACTCGATAACAAGTTTGGTTCACTTTGAACAACTCTTTGACCCGATGAAAAAGACCTATTTTTAAAATTCGTTATTTGCGAAATTCGCAAATTTCCGTATGAAAAACTAACTTTTTTCCTAGGCAAGCTATACCAAAAATTCTTTTTGTTTTACAATCTAGTTACCCACGGCATACTCGATACCAAGTTTGGCTCGAGTTGGACAACTCCTTGACCCGATGAAAAAGACCTATTTTTAAAATTCGTTATTTGCGAAATTCGCAAATTTCCGTATGAAAAACTAACTTTTTTCCTAGACAAGCTATACCAAAAATTCTTTTTGTTTTACAATCTAGTCACTCATGGGATACTCGATAACAAGTTTGGTTCACTTTGAACAACTCTTTGACCCGATGAAAAAGACCTATTTTTAAAATTCGTTATTTGCGAAATTCGCAAATTTCCGTACGAAACACTAACTTTTTTCCTACGCAAGCTATACCAAAAATTCTTTTTGTTTTAGACTCTAGTTACCCATGGGATACTCGATAACAAGTTTGGTTCACTTTGAACAACTCCTTGACCCGATGAAAAAGACCTATTTTTAAAGTTCGTTATTTGCGAAATTCGCAAATTTCCGTATGAAAAACTAACTTTTTTCCTAGGCAAGCTATACCAAAACTTCTTTTTGTTTTACAATCTAGTTACTCATGGGATACTTGATAACAAGTTTGGTTCACTTTGAACAACTCTTTGACCCGATGAAAAAGACCTATTTTTAAAATTCGTTATTTGCGAAATTCGCAAATTTCCGTATGAAAAACTAACTTTTTTCCTAGGCAAGCTATACCAAAAATTCTTTTTGTTTTACAATCTAGTTACCCACGGCATACTCGATACCAAGTTTGGCTCGAGTTGGACAACTCCTTGACCCGATGAAAAAGACCTATTTTTAAAATTCGTTATTTGCGAAATTCGCAAATTTCCGTATGAAAAACTAACTTTTTTCCTAGACAAGCTATACCAAAAATTCTTTTTGTTTTACAATCTAGGTACTCATATGATACTCGATACCAAGTTTGGCTCGAGTTGGACAACTCCTTGACCCGATGAAAAAGACCTATTTTTAAAATTCAATAATTTCGAATTATTCGAAACAATAGCAAATTTCCGTATGAAAAACTAACTTTTTTCCTAGGCAAGCTATACCAAAAATTCTTTTTGTTTTACACTCTAGATACACATGGGACACTCCATAACGGGTTTGGATTGATTTGGACAACTCCTTGACCCGGCGAAAAAGACCTATTTTTAAAATTCGTTATTTGCGAATTTCGCAAATTTCCGTACGAAAAACTAACTTTTTTCCTAGGCAAGCTATAGCAAAAATTCTTTTTGTTGTAGACTCTATAAACACAGGGAATAGATCATACCAAGTTTGGTTCGATTTGGACAACTCCTTGACCCGATGAAAAAGACCTATTTTTAAAATTCAATAATTTCAAGTTATTCGAAACAATAGCAAATTTCCGTATGAAAAACTAACTTCTTTCCTAGGCAAGCTATACCAAAAATTCTTTTTGTTTTACACTCTAGATACACATGGGACACTCCATACCGGTTTTGGATTGATTTGGACAACTCCTTGACCCGGCGAAAAAGACCTATTTTTAAAATTCGTTATTTGCGAAATTCGCAAATTTCCGTATGAAAAACTAACTTTTTTCCTAGGCCAGCTATACCGAAATTTCTTTTTGTTTTACAATCTAGTTACCCATATGATACTCGATACGAGGTTTGGCTCGAGTTGGATAACTCCTTGACCCGGCGAAAAAGCCCCTTTTTTTAAAATTCGTTATTTGCGAATTTCGCAAATTTCCGTACGAAAAACTAACTTTTTTCCTAGGCAAGCTATAGAAAAAATTCTTTTTGTTGTCGACTCTATAAACACAGGGAATAGATCATACCACGTTTGGTTCGATTTGGACAACTCCTTGACCCGATGAAAAAGACCTATTTTTAAAATTCAATAATTTCAAGTTATTCGAAACAATAGCAAATTTCCGTATGAAAAACTAACTTTTTTCCTAGGCAAGCTATACCAAAAATTCTTTTTGTTTTACAATCTAGTTACCCATGGCATACTCGATACCAAGTTTGGCTCGAGTTGGACAACTCCTTGACCCAATGAAAAAGACCTATTTTTAAAATTCGTTATTTGCGAAATTCGCAAATTTCCGTATGAAAAACTAACTTTTTTCCTAGACAAGCTATACCAAAAATTCTTTTTGTTTTACAATCTAGGTACCCATATGATACTCGATACCAAGTTTGGCTCGAGTTGGACAACTCCTTGACCCGATGAAAAAGACCTATTTTTAAAATTCAATAATTTCAAGTTATTCGAAACAATAGCAAATTTCCGTATGAAAAACTAACTTTTTCCTAGGCAAGCTATACCAAAAATTCTTTTTGTTTTGCACTCTAGATACACCTGGGACACTCCATACCGGGTTTGGATTGATTTGGACAACTCCTTGACCCGGCGAAAAAGACCTATTTTTAAAATTCGTTATTTGCGAAATTCGCAAATTTCCGTATGAAAAACTAACTTTTTTCCTAGGCCAGCTATACAGAAATTTCTTTTGGTTTTACAATCTAGTTACCCATATGATACTCGATACGAAGTTTGGCTCGAGTTGGATAACTCCTTGACCCGATGAAAAAGACCTATTTTTAAAATTCAATAATTTCAAGTTATTCGAAACAATAGCAAATTTCCGTATTTAAAAACTAACTTTTTTCCTAGGCAAGCTATACCAAAAATTCTTTTTGCTTTACATTCTAGATACACATGGGATACTCCATACCGGGTTTGGATTGATTTGGACAACTCCTTGACCCGGCGAAAAAGACCTATTTTTAAAATTCGTTATCTGCGAAATTCGCAAATTTCCGTATGAAAAACTAACTTTTTTCCTAGGCCAGCTATACAGAAATTTATTTTTGTTTTACAATCTAGTTACCCATATGATACTCGATACGAAGTTTGGCTTGAGTTGGATAACTCCTTGACCCGATGAAAAAGACCTATTTTTAAAATTCAATAATTTCAAGTTATTCGAAACAATAGCAAATTTCCGTATTTAAAAACTAACTTTTTTCCTAGGCAAGCTATACCAAAAATTCTTTTTGCTTTACATTCTAGATACACATGGGATACTCCATACCGGGTTTGGATTGATTTGGTCAACTCCTTGACCCGGCGAAAAATACCTATTTTTAAAATTCGTTATCTGCGAAATTCGCAAATTTCCGTATGAAAAACTAACTTTTTTCCTAGGCCAGCTATACCGAAATTTCTTTTTGTTTTACAATCTAGTTACCCATGGGATACTCGATACCAAGCTTGGCTCGAGTTGGCCAACTCCTGGACCCGACGAAATAGACCTCTTTCTAAAATTCAATAGTTTCAAGTTATTCGAAACAATAGCAAATTTCCGTATGAAAAACTAACTTTTTTCCTAGGCAAGCTATGGCAAAAATTCTTTCTGTTTTACACTCAGGTATACATGGGATACTCCATACCGAGTTTGGTTTACTTTGGACAACTCTAAGACCTAATCAAAAAGACCTATTTTTAAAATTACTTATTTGAATTAATAGCAAATTTCCGTATTAAAAACTAACTTTTTTCCTAGGAAAGCTATAGCAAAAATTCGTTCTGTTTTACACTCTAGGTATGCATTGGATACTCCATACCGAGTTTGGTTCACTTTGGACAACTCTATGACCTAATCAAAAAGACCTATTCTTCAAAATTATTTAAAATTGAATATTCGAATTAATCGCAAACTTCCGTATGAAAAGCTAACTTTTTTCCTAGACAAGCTATGGCAAAAACTTTTTTCGTTTTAGATTCTAGGTTCACAGGGGATACCCCGTGCCGAGTTTGGTACGATTTAGACAAGTCCTTGACCCAATGAAAAAGACCTATTTTTAAATTTCGTTATTTGCGAATTTCGCAAATTTCCGTATGAAAAACTAACTTTTTTCCTAGGCCAGCTATACCGAAATTTCTTTTTGTTTTACAATCTAGTTACCCATGGGATACTCGATACCAAGTTTGGCTCGAGTTGGCCAACTCCTGGACCCGACGAAATAGACCTATTTTTAAAATTCAATAGTTTCAAGTTATTCGAAACAATATCAAATTTCCGTATGAAAAACTAACTTTTTTCCTAGGCAAGCTATAGCAAAAATTCTTTCTGTTTTACACTCTAGGTATACATGGGATACTCCATACCGAGTTTGGTTTACTTTGGACAACTCTAAGACCTAATCAAAAAGACCTATTTTTAAAATTACTTATTTGAATTAATAGCAAATTTCCGTATTAAAAACTAACTTTTTTCCTAGGCAAGCTATAGCAAACAATTCTTTCTGTTGTACACTCTCGGTATACATGGGATACTCCATACCGAGTTTGGTTTACTTTCGACAACTCTAAGACCTAATCAAAAAGACCTATTTTTAAAATTACTTATTTGAATTAATAGCAAATTTCCGTATGAAAAGCTAACTTTTTTCCTAGACAAGCTATAGCAAAAACTTTTTTCGTTTTAGATTTTAGGTTCACAGGGGATACCCCGTACCAAGTTTGGTACGATTTAGTCAAGTCCTTGACCCAATGAAAAAGACCTATTTTTAAAATTCGTTATTTGCGAAATTCGCAAATTTCCGTATGAAAACCCAAGTTTTTTCCTAATCAAGCTATAGCAAAAATTCTTTTTGTTTTAGACTCTAAGTACCCATGGTATACTCCATACCCCGTTTGGTTCGATTTGGAGGACTTCTTGGCCCAATAAAAGATAGCTATCGTTAAAATTCGCTAATCGCGAAATTCGCAAAACTCCGTATCAAAAACTAGCTTTTTTCGTAGGCAACCTATAGCAAAAATTCCTTATGTACTAGGCTTTAACTTCAAGGGGGATACACCATACCGAGTTTGATTCGATTTGAACAACTCCTGGACCCGACGAAATAGACCTATTTTTAAAACAATAATCGCAAAATTATTCGAAATAATAGCAAATTTCCGTATGAAAACCCAACTTCTTTCCTAGGCATGCTATAGCAAAAATTCTTTTTGTTTTACACTCTCATTACACTGGCTATACTCCATACCCAGTTTGGTTCGATTTGGACAAGTCTATGACCCTATGAAAAAGACTATTTTTAAAATTACTTATTCGTAATGATCAAAGTGTTTCAAAACGCTGATGAAATATAAATCACCCAGGAAAACAAAATTTATAAACTTGCTTTTAATTTCATCTAGTTAAAAACAAGTAAGAAAAATCTAACAGTACTAATCATGCTCAAAGTGTTTTAACACGCTGATGAAATATAAATCCCCTAAGAAAGCAAACTTTATAAGCTTGTTTTTAATTGCATCTAGTTTGAAAGCCTGGACATCAGTTGACTTTGCAACACGGTAAGCGAGAGGTTCAAAAGAGTCTGAATTTCTGGCGAATTCCGTTGACCTCAGATCAACTACAAATTTTTCAACAATTTCGTAGAGCTGTACAAAACACTGCAACTCCGAATCTTGCTCTTTGAAATGCAAAATCTGGCCAACTATGGTTTCACCTTTCACATCGATAGCAACAAAACTGTTGGCGTTTGATCTTGTATAATTCTGACTATCAAGATAAAAGCGCCCTCGATACCCACAGAACAAACGGGCTTCAGGAAACTTTTTTCGGGTTTCATAATAAAAATTTTTTCTTTCTAAGCACAAATCCTCCGTGATACCAGTTGGTCTCCTCCTCAGATTTTCAATATAAGCTTTTAGATGGTCATTTTTCACTTCGAAGCTTTCAAGTTGTCGGTTTCGTATATAACGACTAACGATCAAACTGCAGGTATTGACACTCACCGTCAGAGTTTTAATCAGATGATTGTTGGCATTTTCAAACATCGTAGCTGAAGTAGTCCATAACGGGCCAAATGTTTTGCACTGCCAGGCCAGGTGTCGCAGCAAATGGAAGATGATAGAGTCAAATCTTTTTGGAGGATAACGAAACGACATGTTATAGCAGAAAGCCTCCAGAAGATGTCCACATAAGTTTGCATTTGAGGTATTTTCGTACAATGACCGCAGTGAAAACACCAGGTAGTTGAGATTTTGCATGTTCGCATCATGTGCAGCAGAACTCTCAGAAAACTTTTGAAAAATTAAGGGTGAAAAATATAGCAAGAAAGTTTTCATTTCATTTGCTTTGAAGTGATCAATTGAACTGAGAGACCTAATTGACCTTTTGAACTCGTTGGGAAGAACTACTTGGCAAGTTGCATTGTCGATTGCGCTTAGTTCCGTCAAACTAAGTTGCTCGGCAAAAAATTTTATGACGTCACTGGCACACCTTTAAGGCACTGATGCATCGTGTCTACTGGACACGTCAAGGGAAGATTTGGGATGATGTCAAACAGTTTAGAGCGTCCTTTAACGCCTAGTGTGTCCACCTCTGGGTCTTTCTCCTTCCTCGACTTTCTTTCCTCGACACTTCCGCTTTCAGCCTGCATAACAAGAATATGATGCTCAGCAGGGTTCCGCATTGAGAAGAATTTACTGTTTGGATAAGAGTGAGTTACTGGAAATCTTTGAAAGCCTCGCATGGTACAAAGACCGCAGCCGTAATAACCATTGAATTTTTTCATATTCAAAACATCATGCCTGCACACAAGGTCTACCACAAGAAAATTTGTTGTAAAACTGATTTCGTATAGTCTCCCTTTGTAACAAATGTTCTGGGGTTTTGCAAGTTCAGATCTGTAGTGTTCAAATATAGGGTCCCAGAAAACTTTTACTTTTCCGTACCACAATGAGCAAAGAAAGATGTTGTCAAATGAAGCTCTTAATTTTGGCGGCAGATCAGCAAGAGCAACCCAAACAGGGTAGACTGAGCAATCACTCGACTTTCGAACTTCAACTCCATCTATGTTTAAAATTAGTTTCACGTTGATTGTCCCGTCATCGAAAAGACTTGTTAGCTTGAGATCCGTTTCGGTTTCTGGGTTAGCGTAATCTATAATTTCGTTGATGTACTTTTCTACTTTCTCCTTTAGTTTTTCTGCAAAGTTAAGAAAACTAACTTCTCCGCTGGCATTTTTTCTGTGTCCTTTACGTTGAGATCCGTTAATTTCTTGGTTTCACTTTTTATAAAATTGGGAGTAGGCACATTGTCATGGGGATGAATAATTTTTTGCCATTTCAGCAAATCGAACAGAGCTTCGTCGGGTAGACAATGTCGAGCAGCAACTGCAAATAAACCCATTGACGCATTATGAACAGTTACATTCGAGTTACAAGTTAACGGATTCGAAGAAAACTGGAAACTTCTTTCTGCCACATCAGTGCCATCACTGTCATCAAAGTCATCTTCGTCATAGTCATTGGAGGTCACCTCAGATTCTTCTCCAATTGGGAGGTCAAATTCATGTTTGGGTTCAAAAGAGGCTTCGGTTTCAAGGTAACTGTCAGCAGAACATTGCGAACTCACTTGTGTATCTGTTTCCTCAGTTTCAACTTCCGAAGAGCGAGTGGCATCTATCTGGTGTATGAAGGTTCTGATTTCGCGACTCGAACCTTCTAAGATTCTTCTTTTGACCCGCCTTTTCCGTTGATTTCTAAATTTTCTCTTTGCCGAAAGTTCACAATCAGTCGGTGTACCAATGCTAGACTGACTTGCAGTGTAGTTGGAACTACTCTCACCAGATCCTAAGATTGCACTTGTGGTACTTGACGAAAATGTCAGCTGAGTGGGTACATCAGGACTTTGGAATCGAGGAGTCGTTGGTTCTAAATTTTCTCGGTTTAGCGGCACGTGCTTTTCCTTATGTGGGAACCTACATTTAAGACTACCGTATTTGAAGTAGTTTGATCCGTAACTCACAGTTATTTCTTCACCAAGCCCTATGGAGTCTATTACTTGAAGAAACACGCACTTGTTGTGGGGGAGAAAAGAACTTGTGTATCCTAAGAAAAACTTCGTATTAGGCGAACAAGAGTGATTTGCAAAACGAATGGGGCCAAGCAGTACTACTTCATCCTGCTCACGCTCGCCACGCATTACAGACAAATCGGACATCTCATTTTGCAGTTCAAGAGGAACAGTTTCAATTGGGCCCACAGGAAAAGGTCTAAGGGGTTGCAATGAAGGTTTTAATACCTTTCCCGTTTTGTTGAAGAGGCCATAGCCGCCATAGTCGTCGGGCAAGATTTTAAACCCTGATGCAATACAAAGCTCATATAGTTCTTTTAGCGAAAAATAAGCTTTTGAAAGCTGTTTGTCGAATTTCATGCGGCTCTCGAACTGTTCGAAGCTGTTCAGGGGCAGCATCATTTGAGGACAGACATTAAAACTGGTTAAAACTTGACGCACAACTTGTCCATCCGCAATTACTAAGTCTTCGCATGTAATCATATCACTTGAAAAACTTAACCAGTGGTTACGTTATGCCCGTCATAGAGATAATTTCGAAAAACTATTTAAACAAGTTCTTTTATGGAAACGTAATCATTGTTTTAATAAACTGTTTAATTCAGGATCAATAGACAATACAAACTTTCTTACGCTGGCAAAACAGCGAATGTTTAAACAAAGTAAACAAATTGGATCTAAGAAAGTTACAGAAAGTTAGTTCAAGTTCACAAAACATAACCGACTAACGTCGGGAGACTATATAAAAAAGTTACGAAAGGTTAGTTCAAGTTCACTAAACATAACCGACTAACGTCGGGAAAATTGCTCTCGAACAACTAGTGGGAGCTCTAATCAGTTACAAATTGCAGCCTGATCTTTAGAGGTTAATAGAAACCGCTATTAAGATTTAAAGTGAAAAATTATTTTCAATTTTGGCGCACTTATCATTTGACTTTCAGCACCAAATTGCCGCCAATTGAAATTAGGAACTTGAAATTTTGAATGAGAGAAATTATGATCACTTAAAACGCAGATAGTCAAGGGCGTAAAAGTCAATCAAAAAATCAAAAGGTTCAAGCAGAATTTTTGCATAGAGACCAACGCGTTTACAATAATTGCTACAAAGTTCGTTCGAGATCAATTAAAAATAAAACAGCACTGCTTAATGAAAAATGACATTTTCAGGCAGAATGCTTGCAATTCAGGCAGAATCCTCACTAATTTTCTTCTACGTTGGAATGTCGGCCTCGGTAATCCTTGCCGTATTGATTTGCCGATTTTCTGGCTTTCTCAAAAGCGAGCCCAGGAGTGTCAGGGTACATCTGCTGCACAACCTCTGAAAGCAAGAAGACAATCTCTTATTAATTTCTATGCCGATTACCTGTCTTGAAGTACTTGTTTTTGCAGGTTAAAATTTTAACACGCAAGAGGGATCTTTTTAAAATGCCAATAACGCGCAAGAGGGATTTTTGAAAATGCTGATGGAAAGGAAGGCTTCATGTCTAATTTTAAAAACATACTTGTAAACTTGTCGAGAATTTCACTGGGAGCTTCAATTCTACGATCAGCCTCATGTCTTTTTGGTGCCAGAATGTAATTTCCACGCTCATTTTCCGGAAACAACTTCTCAAACAATGCTCTACCCAGCTTTCCGACATCTGAGCCAGCGTGAATCGTCATAAGGTCTTCACCGTTGTGCATGACTGCTGTGATACCTGCGCTCCGCGAAGGATAGTCATCGATACTTTGGAACCCATGAATATCCAAGAGGCGAGTTTCTTTTAATTGGGTAGCCTAAACATTTACAGGTAACAAACCCTGTGAAATTTATTCACAAGAACTTAGGCCTCTATGATGCTTGAGAATTTGAGATCTTTTGAAAAGGCTAGCAAGTAGGTTCATTTCATAAAAAGTAGAAAAACTAAATGAGCGATGGGGTACCTTAGCGTCAATTCTTGCGCATATGTTTGCCCGTCTTTTTTCGTCCACTTTCTTCAGCTCCTCAAATGCTTTCATCCAACTATTTATCTCAACAACATGCTCATCTATATATTCCTGGAGAGGACGGCAATTTTGCCCACATTCGACTGCGTTGTCCGCAAGGGTTGGAAGTGTGGTTGAGCTGGTGGTCGCAGAAGTAGAAGGTGGAGAAAGAACGGGCTCATGCTAAAAAAGGGCAAATATTTCAAAGCACAGCAACGACATTTATCAGTTTGCCCTTCTACCGTTAACCAGTCTCATAGTTTTCGACAATTTCAAAGAGGCCTTTAACAATCTTTAAGATGCCATTTGTAATTAGTTAAAAAAGTCACATTTTACCGTATTGTTCTTTTTCTTTGCTTAAATGACTGGCTGAGATAACGCAGAATTGGGGGCTTTTGACTTTTCGACGCCTGCTGGTTTACCAAGAGAGACTACGGTACTGTTCATCACGGGTGCACGGCCTCGACACAAGAAATTAACCTCATCGACAACAGGTGCCTTAGGATTCGCCAGCACTGTTTTTCGCAATTCAGACGGCCGTTTACCTGCATCTTGCTCCTGCTGATAGTTGTTCATGAGTTCTTCAACTTTTTTCATGTTTCCTTTTGCCAACAAACGACAGGGCACATTTCCATCTTTGAATCGCAGGTCAAAACTATCACCTTCGATTAGACTTAGCATTTCAGATGGCTTAGTCTTGGGTGGCCATTTAAAGCTGCTTACAGTAATCAAAATCAGCTCTTTATTGTCAACGAAGAGCCACGCCGTGTTATTTGCTAAAATACTGGATCGGATACTGTCCTCT
Source organism: Convolutriloba macropyga (assembly GCF_964194025.1). Classification (NCBI taxonomy): domain Eukaryota; kingdom Metazoa; phylum Xenacoelomorpha; order Acoela; family Convolutidae; genus Convolutriloba; species Convolutriloba macropyga. Next base: position 40,861 of record NW_027452837.1, read on the forward strand.
CTTTCGGCCTCCGAATCAAATAGGTTGCTGCTTTTCTTGCGATCAGTTCTCGAAGGTGGTTTCATTTTCAACGATCTAAAAACTTTTCAATTATTTAACTACGTTCGATAGTTTTTGCAACGAAATAGAGAAATCAAAAATTTCAAAATGTTTAGAATCAATCTAAATTTTAACGTTTTAACCGCCAACTTGAAGAATAAACGAACAATGAGTCAAGTATAATCAATCTAAAAATCTGAGGTAGCCATTAGGTGGAATCGTAATGTTTTCTGCATTTAGAGTCAATCCAAAATTCAATAAACAAAAGAAAACCAAACATAGCTGGCAGATTGCCAGAAAACAGCCGCGCGAAAAAGGACTGGGACGTTAAATTTTAATTATGTATCTGTATATTTTATTAGCTGCTCCTGCTATTAACTGTTCTATAGTAACTTTCAAGTAGAGTGTCAAACACTCATTTTACCTCATCTCTTTAAAATAAAGAAAACCAATTTAATAACGGGGAAGTCATTTGTGAGAGTGAGGAAAATCACGTGTGACCAAAAATACTCAAAAGTGAAAGATAACGTCACGCACGCGAAAAAAAACCAAGAGAAGGACAATAACAGCCTCAGCTATTGATTCGCGGCCATTAATCAAAGTCTAATAACAGCACAAAATATCAAGTCATCAAATCAAATAGAAAATTGCAACAAAGACTTTAAGGGCTCTATTCAACATTTCCTGGCTCAGAATCACTCTCATCAGTTTGTGCATTGCTTAAATTTTGACCGTCAGACTCCTCATTCGGTCGCCTTTTTGTCTGTTTGTTTCTCTTAGACATTGCCTTTTCTTTCATTTGTGCGCACCAGAATGGGTCCGATTTCCTTTTTCGGTACCGCAGTGCATCCATGCCCGATCTATTTGCAGACGAACGGGCGTCGTTGTAAGCCTCAGGCCACAGACGAGGAGGCAATGCTTCTTCACAAGCCCTTGAACATACAAAAAACCTTAACATTTTCAGCTCTTCGTTTTGAGGAAGACAGAGAAAACCAATAAAATCCAATTTTTCAAAAAATCCAAAAGCTGCTGAAAGTTCCGTACCACTTTTTGCCTTGATGAGCGTTTAGGGTCTGCAAATTTTTTGAGGGAAGCCATATTGAAAATTTTAAGTTTCTTGAAAAACAGTACCTGTAAATACCTTTGAAAAGCTTAGTTCTTTTCGGAGATGCGGGTTTCCGCACCTCGCTTTCTCTCGTTGGAGAAAGTATTTCTCGCTCAAGACCCGTTTCTCCCCAAAGTGCTGTTCTTAGCACTCTTCCGAACTCATCGGGAGTTGAGGGTACAGGAAGATTGTCAACATCAACGTCTCCATAGAAACTAGGTAGCACTTCACTGGTCTCCTCGTCCACAGAGTCATCTAATTTCTTGAGTTCTTTCTAAAAGTCAAAAATCTCTATAAGAAATTGATTTCATCCAGAAAACAACCCACATCAAATTAAATTTCCAGATCTGAACAGCCAAATAATTTCAAACTGCATATTTGAAGATTAAAGTCGAACATTTGTGAAGTGCTTATGAGCAAAACTTGTACAAGACCAGTGAAAATCATATACTCACAATCTCTTTGAAATGTTGTAGATGGCTTTCCAATTTTTTATTGCAATCCTGTACTGTTTTCTTATAGACTCGAAGAAGTTCACTGAACATAGGACCTCTTCGTGTAGGACTTCCACAATCTTTTCATGATTTGAGCATTTCTAAACAGGGCAACGTAACCGACATTGGAAAGAGATCAAACAAAGCAACAAAATTTCTTATTAAGGCAAAGATACAACAAAAACTTGATGAACAAAGTCCTACCACGTTGCAAAAACAATTTTATTTTTACACCGTTCATAAAAATAAAGAAAACGAAAGCAAGAGATCTAACCAGAACCCTGGGACTTTCAGGTCCAAAACTCTCAACTGGTGTCAAACTACTGCCAGCCCAGCGCGCTCCTTTACGTGGGGTGACGTCCAAATTACCACTACACTGATTCGCAAACGCACCATAGATCTCTTGATTTTTTCTGAACTCCACGTCCATCGCACCTGGTGGACCATGCTTCAGTAGAACGCAATCAACCTCAGAGCCATCAATCATTAGCGACTTTTTATCGTCATCATCTAGTTTCATACGCTAATTTATTTGCAGGGTTTTGGGCCACCGAGGATCAAACAAACTCAATTTTAACACTTGTCAATCTTCCGTAAGGAACACAAACTCAATTTTCAAAGGCATCTCTAAAATTAATAGTAAACGAATTAGACCATTAGCTGAACGAGTCTCATTTAGACATGGTAACAAAGTCATTTAAATTCAACGACCAAAAGTCAACTAAATTAAACCATAAAACCAAAGGATTCACTAATTCTCACTTAATTTAATGTCAACAGGAGAAAACCTCGAAAGAACAATTTAATTTTCAAAAAGCAAAATCAACCGCAAACAAGCCTAATTATGGAATCTATTTTTATTGCGCGCAGGGGATAAAATAAGCCGAGTAGACATAACGATGCAGGCAGAAACACCCGCAAACACAAGCCTAATTAATGAATCTGTTTGTAACGGGCGAAGCAGATAGAATCCGCTGAGTGGACATAGCGATGCAGGCAGAGACACCCACAAACACGAGCCTAAAATTTGAATCTTTGTACCGGGCGAAGCGGGTAAAATCCGCTTAGAGGACATAACGATGTAGGCATAAACACCCGCAAACACGAGCCTAATTAATGAATCTTTTTGTAACGGGCGAAGCGGATAGAATCCGCTGAGTGGACATAGCGATGCAGGCAGAGACACCCGCAAACACAAGCCTAAAATTTGAATCTTTGTACCGGGCGAAGCGGATAAAATCCGCTGAGAGGACATGACGATGCAGGCAGAAACACCCGCAAACACGAGCCTAATTAATGAATCTGTTTGTAACGGGCGAAGCGGATAGAATCCGCTGAGTGGACATAGCGACGCAGGCAGAGACACCCGCAAACACGAGCCTAAAATTTGAATCTTTGTACCTTGCGAAGCGGATAAAATCCGCTGAGAGGACTTAACGATGCAGGCAGAAACACCCGCAAACACGAGCCTAATTAATGAATCTGTTTGTATCGGGCGAAGCGGATAGAATCCGCTGAGTGGACATAGCGATGCAGGCAGAGACACCCGCAAACACGAGCCTAAAATTTGAATCTCTGTACCGAGCGAAGCGGATAAAATCCGCTGAGAAGACATAACGATGCAGGCAGAAACACCCGCAAACACGAGCCTAATTAATGAATCTGTTTGTAACGGGCGAAGCGGATAGAATCCGCTGAGTTGATATAGCGATGCAGGCAGAGACACCCGCAAACACGAGCCTAATTAATGAATTTGTTTGTAACGGGCGAAGCGGATAGAATCCGCTGAGAGGACATAGCGATGCAGGCAGAGACACGCGCAAACACGAGCCTAAAATTTGAATCTTTGTACCGGGCGAAGCGGATAAAATCCGCTGAGAGGACATAACGATGCAGGCAGAAACACCCGCAAACACGAGCCTAATTAATGAATCTGTTTGTAACGGGCGAAGCGGATAAAATCCGCTGAGAGGACATACCGATGCAGGCAGAGACACCCGCAAACACGAGCCTAAAATTTGAATCTTTGTACCAGGCGAAGCGGATAAAATCCTATGTTAAAACCACATCAAAATTATCCCACTTTTCAGGGCTTCAGCAAGCGATTAAATTAACAGATGCTCGAAAAAAAAATTGCAGGTAAGACGATGAATTCACCTTGATGAGTATACACAAGAAATTGCGAATTGTATTAGTAAAAGATCCACTTAGTTGTCAACAAACACCAAAGATTTAATAAAACAAATTGAATAAAATTGCTGCACGAAAACAAACAACGAAAACAATAGTCAATCAAATTAGTGCAGCTGATGTTCTCTCACAACTTTATTCATTGCACAAGCCAATGCTTTTCTACCTTTCAAATTAAGGTGGACACCGTCGCTCAGAAACAAATTGCTTTTGCAAACTTCTTGATGAAGTTTAAAGAAGGGCAGCTGCGAGTGCCTTAGCACCGTATTGAATCGTTGGATGTTCCAATGGCTGCAATTCCGTTTCAATACTGAGCACATTATAACTTTTGGGCGATTTTCAAGGCCCCTGATGGCATTGTACAACCTTCTCAGTTTATCAACAACAACTGATGGATCCTCTCCGGGTTCACCCCAATTTGACAAATTGTTGCCACCGACAGCTAAGATGACGTTCCTATATACAGAGAGGGTATCGAGTAACAGATGAAATTGTTCGATTCGTCCGCCTGACAATGAATATGTGACGCAGTTCCTTATACAAACACTATCAAAGATTGAGTCCCCTACTATTGCAGTATGCACACTTTCACCAACGAAATTGCTAAAAATGAATTCAGCGTTCCTCCCGTTGGGTTGCAACTTTGTCACCCTGCCATTGATTTGGTCATCTGCGAAAAATGGCTTGAGGGCTTTTTTGGGAGGTGCATTAGCGGAAGCATGAGGTCTGCCGATTCGTTTACGGTCCATGTTTTCAACAGCAATATCTAAAAACGATACACCAACTATAAACACTTAGCGACTAATACATCACAAACTTCCAACCAATAGTATAATAGTACAGATATAGTATAGTAAGCTCGTATTGGGTGCTGCCATATAGCCTATCGATTTCGCCTTGACGAGAGCTTTCCAACGATATAACTCTTTCATATATACCCCTCCTCCCACTGTACTCAAATGCGACCTCCCGTGGGTCCAAACCACGACTCCACGACTCCACCAACCCACGACTCCAACCCTAAAGACTCTCCGACTCTCCTACTACTGCTACTACTACCACCATCTATGGCATCTATGGGATATATCACCACTTAGTATACTGAATTCGGATCCAGCACACATTCTTTTTCTATTTCCTGCTCGCGGGACCTTTTGAATTATTCTATTTGGTTTCACATTCAAAGTTATACATGCTTACCCCCGGGAAGTGGGAGGCAGTGAGTGAGCTTCTCTCTTCTGTCACTTGACGGGAGGGCACCTGCATAAGCATGTCACGTGACCGGACGGAGGCGGTAAACGAAAGTTTCACTTCGTCATATGGGTTAGCCGCTATAATTATGAAGTAAAATAAAATAGAGTAATATATTCGAGAAGCTCTCTCGATGGGGGATATAGCGAGATTATTCGAACGGTAAAACTTTAAAAAAAGAATGGCAGATTGGGTGGGGGGTTGGGGGGGGGGGGTTGGGAGATTTGGAGGTGGGGACCGAGGTTTGCATCCGAAAAAGGCTTATATCTCGAAAACTACTGAACCAAATTTAAAAAATGAAAATGTTTTGGAAACAGCATGAACTGGGGCTTTAATCTAGCGTTTAAAAAAGTTAAAAAAATTGAAGGAATCAAAACTCGATTTTCGAAATTTTGGCCGAAATTGGCTCATTTTCACCAAAATTTGGAAAATCGAAAAATTAGGCAATGAAATTAAACCGAAACTTTTCAACCCATATATATTCGTAAAGAAGATTAAATGGGCAAGAAAATGATATAATATACTTTTAAATACGTCGTGTAACAAAAAAGTTTTTAAACTAAACAACTTTGAAAATTCGAAAATTTTGCTAAAGTCGACCCTGATTTCGGTCTCTACATTGCCCTCGCATTCTCTTGTTTGGCAATAGTTCAAAAAGATAATTATATGGCTGTTGGAAGCATAAATTTTAGTTTATTTTGCTACCAAAAACATATATGTTTGCCTCTAAAATTTGAGAGAATTTTGTCCAAAATCGACAAAAATGACTAATTTTTGACCACGAATCGACAGTTTTCTTGACTTTTTGGGTAGAAAAAAAGAGTTTCGAGATCGGTTCTAAAAAGTTCTTGAAAGTACAATATCACGGCAACAAAATAAGCTATTATACATTTTCTAACTCGTCTTCTTCAAAAAGTTATTAACAAATGTTTTTAATGAAGTTCAAAATTTTTTTCACATAATTCGAGGGTTCATTAAAATTTTGTAATTAAATCAAAGTTTTTGCAGTTACTTCTACACACACTCATAAAGTACGTTATCAAGGCAACAAAATGGGCTAACATAGGTCTTCTAACTCGTCTTCTTCAAAAAGTTAAACATTTTTTTCACCTAATTCGACGGTTCATTAAAATTTTGTAATTAAATCAAAATGTTTGCAGTTACTTCTACACAAACTCATAAAGTACGTTATCACGGCAGCAAAATGAGCTAACATAGGTCTTTTAACTCGTCTTCCTAAAAAGTTATTCATATAGGTTTTTCATGAAGTTCGAAATTTCTTCACCTAATTCGACGGTTCATTAAAACTTTGTAAACAAATCAAAACATTGGCATTTACTTCTACATAAACCCATAGATTAAATTATCACGACAACAAAATGGGCTAACATAGACTCTCTAACTCGTCTTCTTAAAAAAATTATTAACAGAGGTTTTTCCTGAAGTTCGACATTTTCTTCACCTATTTCGACGGTTCATTAAAATTATGCGAACAAATCAAAGTATTGACATTTACATCTACACAAACTTGTTAAGTATATAAAGTATTTTGTCAATGCAACAAAATGGGCTAACATAGACTTTCTAACTCGTCTTCTTCAAAAAGTTATTAACAGAGGTTTTTCCATGAAATTGGACATTTTCTGCACCTAATTCGACGATTCATGAAAATTTTGTAAACAAATGAAAATACTGGCATTTAGTTCCACACATACTCAAAAAGTACTTTATTACGGCAACAAAATGGACTAATATAGACTCTCAACTAATCTTTTTTAAAAAGTTGTTAACAAACGTTTTTAATGAAGTTCGACATTTTCTTCACCTAATTGGTGTTTTCATTAAAATTCTGTATAGAAATCAAACTATTGGCTTTTATTTCAACACAATTTTAAAAAGTGCATTATCCGGGCAACAAAACGGGCTTGTATAGACTTCTCAACTCGTCTTTTTCAAAAAGTTATTAACAAATGTTTTTAAGGAAGTTCTACATTTTCTTCACCTAATTGGAGATTTCATAAGAATTCTGTATACAAATTAAACTATTGGCTTTCATTTCTACACAATTTCAAAAATTGTATTATCGGGGCAACAAAACGGGTTAACATAGGCTTCTCAATTCGTCTTTTTCAAAAAGTTGTTAACAAACGTTTCTAATGAAGTTCGACATTTTCTTCACCTAATTGGAGATTTCATAAGAATTCTGTATACAAATTAAACTATTGGCTTTCATTTCTACACAATTTCAAAAAGTGTATTATCGGGGCAACAAAAGGGGCTAACATAGGCTTCTCAATTCGTCTTTTTCAAAAAGTTGTTAACAAACATTTCTAATGAAGTTCGACATTTTCTTCACCTAATTGGAGATTTCATAAGAATTCTGTATACAAATCAAACTGTTGGCTTTCATTTCTACACAATTTCAAAATGTGTATTATCGGAGCAACAAAACGGGCTAACATAGGCTTCTCAATTGGTCTTTTTCAAAAAGTTGTTAACAAACGTTTTTAATGAAGTTCGACATTTTCTTCACCTAATTGGAGATTTCATAAAAATTCTGTATACAAATCAAACTATTAGCTTTTATTTCTACCCAATCTCAAAAAATTCAGTATCAGGGCAACAAAACGGGCTAATATAGACTTTTCAATTCGTCTTTTTCAAAAAGTTGTTAACAAACGTTTCTAATGAAGTTCGACATTTTCTTCACCTAATTGGAGATTTTATAAAAATTCTGTATACAAATCAAACTATTGGCTTTTATTTCTACACAATTTCAAAAGTTCAGTATCAGGGCAAAAAAACGGGCTAAAATAGACTTTCTAACTTGTCTTTTTCGAAATGCTATTAACAAAAGATTTTCATTAAGTTCTACATTTGCTTCACCTAATTCGCTCAAGAGTGTAATAAAGAGTGGAATAAAGAGTGTAATTATAGTGTATTTTTAAAAGTGTAATAAGGGTGTACTAAAGAGTGTAAAGAGTGTACATTAAAGTGTAATTTTCTCAAAATTACACTCTTACACTCTTATCCCTGCTAATTAAGAGTGGAATTGGCTTTACACCCTTATTCTCGCTTAATAACGGTGGAATACGGGTGTACGCCTCGGCCCGGGAATCCGGCCCCTCACCGCCGTTTGAAAGCCTATCGATTGATATATAACCCTAATCAATGGCTAATGATTGTAACCCCGTGTTCTTCCTGTTGAATGTAGACGCGGAGACTCTGTACAGGACTTTGTTCGACTTGCTAACCCCTCAACAATCTGGTAGCCTCATTTGCAGTTGTGCCTTTCATCGTCTGTCTTTTTAGAAGCGAGGCCACCGAATCCATTATTGAACCTCGTCTTGATTGTACCTGTGATCAATTTCAATTTTGCCCTATTTCCCTATCTCAATTGCAGTCTTCCCGTGGCGTTTCAATTCTGGCTCTCTGTCTCACTGTCTCACTAACTCCATTACAAAGAAACTGACAAATCTACAATATTATTACTGATATTATCTCTTGTCACTAAAAACTGAGTTTTTTGGTAAAGAGCATCCACTCCCAACATCAAACATACTTGCCTTACAGGCTGCAAAAGGTTGAAGAGTTATCCGTACGCTTCCCAGGCCTAGGCCTCGACTTATGAAACGACTTAAAAAGTCTAGTAGGAGGGAGGCAATATTGACTATAATTACACGGTCGAGCTTCCTAGTTAAAGTCGAGCTAATATCTTTTCATGGGTCGAGCTTAAGTGTTTTCATAACAAAGAAAGTCCAGCTAAGCTCTTTTCATGGGTCCACTATTATTTATTTCATAACCGACAAAGTCGAGTTAATGTCTTGTCATGGGTCCACTATTAGTCTTTTCAGAAGTCTGTTTTTTCAAAATCCGAAATTTTTCATTGTTTTCTGCTTCTGTACATAAAGCAGCAGGGCCGGAGCAAGACTAAATAGCTTTGCACCAGAGGAGTCAAACTTAAAAATCAGCTGGAAAACTCCCAAGAGCCGTAGGATCTTCGTCAAATCTTAAGACAAAAGAGTTATGGCAGCTCGAGTATATTACCACATTACTTGGTTCAATGATACCAGCTAGCTTACGTGTATCGGTCCTAATCCATTAACCATGACAAAATTTCGGCGTTATTCAGTTTGTTTTGCCCTCCAAAATTATGAACCATCTATTTTTTTTAAAATAATGCAGTTTTTTGAGGCATTAGTGGTTCTTCTGAATCGTAAAAAATGAAGGAGCATACACGCTGACTACGTTATATGCAAAATTGAACTGACAATTTTAATGGCAAAAAAGCAGACTTATGAAAAGACCAATGATGGACCCATGAAAAGACTCTAACTCGACTTCGTTTGCAAACACTGTGCCGAGCTTAAGTTCATTTCAAATATTGGGTCGAGCAAAAGTCTTTTGTAAAAAGTTCGGGTCCAGATAAACTCTTTTGCGAAAAATCTGAGTCGAGCTAAAGTCCAGAATGTCTTAGAGTCCTGCTAAATATTTTCATAGCTCGAATGAGTCGAGTATGGTCTTTTCAAAGTAAAGTACATTTGGGTCGAGCATTGTCTTTTCATAAGTCTGTACCTAGACCCGGGTTTAATTACCTGTTTTTGACCATACATTACTGGATCACTAATAATCACAATGTCTTTATGCAATTTATACTGTTCTGTCTGATATAAAATCAATTCTTTCTATTTCGATTTGAATCGAATGTCTCGCCACTCTCAAAGAACACGGAGGTCACTTTATTGTCCAATTGACCTAAATTGCAAAAAATTTAATCTGAATTGAATCCTTTCGCCAAAGTTTAAAAATAAATCAGGTTGTGAAAAACAATCTATTTATAAAATTAGTACGTATTATATTACGAGATTTACGTAAAAAATATTACTTATAAATGCTACGTATTAAAATATTTCGAGATTTGCGTATAAAAACCACTAATCTATGTCTATTCATTCTTGCCCAAAATTCTGCAAAAATAGCTTGATTCATGTTGGGAAGAATCCTCCTAGTCATTGCTCAGAGCTAGTATTTCCAAAAAATTTAAAAATGGGTGAATATATATGCCAGGCCGGCTTTTTTCTTCCCTCAAACGTTCACTTTTGACGCATAGTAGTGACAGAAGAAAGACATCATTTTGTAGCTTATTGTCTAGTTTTATTTTTTTAATAAAAACTACTAATTTTATTGGTGGTTGAAAAAAGGGAGCTTTGTAAAAATAGAAAAGAAAACAAAAAAGCAAGGGAGGGGGTTCAAGATTGATGCGAATAATTAATTATTAAATTATGTTTAAAAATTTTTACAAAAATCTCATGAAACAATCTGTAAATATAAAACTATATTTGATGTTACAAATGTTTTGAAAGCAAAACAAACAGAAGATATCCGTATTGAAAAGTATTGAAAAATTTACGTATTGAAAAGACAATAAACTGAAAACACTTACAGTTCAATTTTGTAAATTAAAACCCATTTTTGTGCTTCGCAAGAGTTTTCGTTTACACCAAACAGAAAAACAATATTGGACAGGTGAATCGTAAAGTTAAACAGACAATATTTTTTTATCAGGAGTAAGAAAAAAATTAAATTTCCTTTCACTATAAAATTAAAATGGAAGTGAATTTAAAAATTGTTTAAAGATTCATTGCCTCACAATATTTGACCCAATTTAATTCGCCAGAAGCTTAAAATTAAATGCGATACTCTTTAGGCACAGAAAAGTAACAGAAATCAAGTATTCAAGATCAAAAATAGAAAATTTCGGAAAACTTAGCACATCTCGTTGGTGGTGTCTCTGACTAAAAACTCTTTTGCCTGAAAATGAAGGCTCTATTTCATAGACTGATTGAATCAATGGCAAAAGAGTTGTAGAGTTCTTTTAAATTTTCAATTAAGAAAGGGAAAGGTCGAAAGTTTTAAAATTTTTTTTTTGTAGAAACTGAATTGTTTTTATAGATTCTGAGGACACCTAGGCTTAACCTCAAACCCACCTCCTTTATTTTTTGAAAATTTATTCGATTGCAAAATCACAGATCTGACCGATAGGGATTTTTGAGACAAGAACAACACATATCTTTTTGATGAGAGAGAAGCAGAAATTGTTTTTCATTTTTAATTCTAAATTTTGTTGACTGTTCTAGATGCTTTCAATGACTCTTCACGCTTGCCACTCATTTCAGACCACAAGGAAAAAAACTCCGAGAGGTCGTTTCTACAATTTCGCTTTAAACAAAAAATGAACTCATGTCAGGATAAAAATTTAATAAGTCGAGAAAATGTTCTTTTTTGTGAAGTTTAGCGCAAAATGTTGCCATGCATAATAACCTTTCCTCATCTTGTATCTTTCATGTTCTATGATCATTGGGCACAAATTGGCAGAGTTATGTCTTTAAGGGGCAATATAAATTTTAACAACAGGACAGCCACAAAGTAAAGAAACAACGGAAAAAGATTTTTTTCGGAATCTTCCTTCTGAAAATATTGACGATGATGCTTGCGCTGTTAAAATGTTTTCTCTTTATATAGTATCATAATTTTTGGACTTTGTATTGGAAAGGGTTTTGCTATAAAAAGTCTTTTCTGACTCTCCAGTCAATGATTGTCCTAATTTTTAATATATGACTCATCTTGTATTTATATCTCAATCTGCAGTTTGTATTGATCCGATGTGACTTCACTGCTCAAACACACAATGCCAATCTTCTTTGTTAAGTTATTGTCAAAAGCTAATTGCAGTTATTAAAAATTTGAATGTTTTTTTGTAGTCAGCATTTTGTCAGCCTACACTGACAAATCTCCCTTATTTTAACACATTGCTTCGTTTAAACTTATGCTGCCAAAACTATATAATAAAAATTGATTTAGCAATAACTTATATAAACAATTTTTCTGTCTTTGACACATAAATAAACCAACAAATATGTACAAATTTAGTCAAAATTTCCCGTTCTAAACTTTTTTCAATTGTTTAAATTGGTTTTCTCCTTTATGGTTTGCTATCTATCTCAAATCGAATCCACAGTTTGACAATGCACTGAAGGAATTCATCGTTGCCGTCTGTTCCAGAGCCTTTCGCCGTAGAGCCGCCAAACTTGCCGGATCGCCACCAGCTCCAACCGGAACCGGACTCGTGCTATTAAGAGGTGCCACAGCCGATACTGGGGTCTCTATAATAGTCCCAGGAGCACCGGTACCTCCTGCACTGGCGCACATCATTGCATTAGCGAATGTCTGCGCCTGGTGATTGAGTCCTGGAAAGGTGACGGGGGTCGGGGTGCTAGGCGCCAGAGGATGTGTTGTCTGCATTCCAGACAAATTAGCCGAAACGTGCTGACTTTCGACGCCAAAACCAAACGCAGTGGCCTGATTTATGGGGTTGGCTGTTGCAATTCCGTGTCGTGGGTTGCCAAATGTCGGTGGAAATGTGAAACTTGCCATAGTTGAATTGTTTGGCGTGGTGCCGACATTGCCCGATGCCCCCCAGCCTCTTGGATCTGTGGAAAATGGGTTGTAGCTGCAGACGAAGGGGTCACCCCCAAATGCTGCGAATTGTCCGAAACCCATTGGGTGAGAACCAGGGGTCAAAAGGGCACCACCCCGGAATACAGAGGGCGAACACTTCTTTCGTTTCTTCCACTTAGCTCTTCGGTTTTGGAACCAAACCTGAAAAATGATGAAAAGTTAAATTCTAAGAACTTGTTGTTGATAAATCATTGTTGTCATCAATTTTTTCTGTTTAAATCATAAAACTCGTCATTTTTGAGTTGCAGCTAGAGATATTCCGGGTGAGAATCCATCTCCTGGGCTTTATTAACTGGTCTTCAAGGAGACCTATGACTACCATGTAGAACTTCACCACATATGTACATAAGTAAAACTGCATTGGTTTCCGGATATGATTCAATTCTGACCCTGACAATCGGGCCGTCAAAAAAATTTCTTACGTGAACTAGAGTGGGCAGCAACTTTCGAAATTTTGCTTTGTATAAATGAAAAAAGCAACTGTTTGCCCTTCCTCCCTGGTGGAATATAATTTGATCTTTGTCTCTTACATAATATGGCATGTACAATTTGTTGTGTGATTCCACATCTATGAAGGGTATAAAAAACAACTAACCGTTATTATCGTAAATACTTGCTGCATTATTTACTTCACACAGACTAATGAAAACAAAAAATTGCGCATGCTGGGGGGAGGCACTTCCATACCATAAATTGTATTGATGAAAATTTTAACCGAAGATTCCGAGTTTATGACTGATTTTTATACACGAGAACGGAGGAGAACAGCCACAATTGATAACTTTGTCAATATGAAATCGGTAAATGTCGATGATTGGTTAATACATTTGCAAAAAATTGAATATTTAACCTAGCGGTCTACATCTATGTTTACACGTTTTCCCATAAAATTTTATATTAGTAATAGAATGATTATAAAAATAAACCACTTGTTCAGAATGATTCGAGATCACTCCATTAGTGTCGGTTTCTAATTTGTCAATTAAAATAATGTTAGCAGGATTACGAACACTGTAGCGCAACAACCCCGATGAGGCGGGACGAGTTTTGGCACGTTAGAGATTGAAGCTGTTAAAGCTCAAAAGATATTTGAGAGAATAAGAATTAATTATAGGAGATTCAAAAGAGAAGAAAATTGTGAAGAATTTAGCAAAAATCAGCGGTATATATAGTCTAAAAGATAAATATAACATTTACAGTGTACATTTGTTAAAAGGTTAATGTATCAAAAATCAGGCGATTTTGGGGCGTATGAGTGGGCGTCATTTCATTATTACATGCAAAAATTTAGTTCACTTGAGATGGTTCGCAAAGTTGCATTTCCTATTCAATATTAGTAGATAAATATCAGTATTTGACAAACATACAGATCTAAACTGATTTACATTCATTTTCTAAATTGTGAGCTGCAGTTGTCGTTATAAATCTGGTAAGTTTGTTTTCTTTCTGAGTTTATCAACATAAGTTAAGTTTCTAAGCTCTAAGATATTTTCTAAGTTCTTTTCTGTGCTCCAATAAATAAACTGAAATTTTTAAATTGAAATGACAAGTGTTCGAAGCAATTTTTTCATTTAACTTTTTTCCTACTTTCCATATCCATGGAACTAAAATCACAATTAATATTTCTGAGTTTTGGTCTGAAAATTGTTTTGTTCCACTTAGTAGGCTTTTATTGGCTCAACAGGAAAGCTATTTTTGAAAATTCGGTGAGAAATAATGAAAGAGTGAGATAAGTTGACGATTTATTTTATTATCCTCGCATTACTTTGGCATTTATGTTTTTGTGGGAAAATGAAAATAAGGAAAACTATTTAGATATCTGCGCCCTCTTTTTTTCCTTTCATTTTCTCTCTTTCTCTCCCTTTTCGTTGGCTCAGATGGTTAAAGAAGTTCTAATATGCCTCACGGGATAATATTCAGGCTAGTTATAACTAAGTTATAACAAAAGTGACCAGATAATTATGAGATAATAACAACAGTTACAAATTGAACATAACATATATTTTGTTGTTATTAACCACGATAGTCGAATGATTAATGACTCTTTAAAAAATTATATAACTCTTCTTTTCCCTCTTTTAGTGAGTGAACAAAAATTAGAGTCCAAAGTTCAAACAGGGGAAAAATTTGAGAGCGCATTCTTGTCTCTCTCACTTTCTATTCAATGGCAACCGCGAATAAATAGGGGAAGATTTTCTTCATTTTAGGAAAAATTGCAGCTCAAGCCTAATTCAACTGTATTTCGGTCGGTTTTCGTGTGGGGAATTGAGCTGAATCGGAGTGTTTCCCCTTGTGTACCCTCGTTTCTACCCCAACAGCTCAAACGCCACTGCCTCCCCCCCCCCCCAAAAAAACCCCAGAAAAATCAAACACGAAAAAGGGCTCTAAATGATTAACTGCATGAAATAAGCAAAGTATTTCTGCAACTTTAAATCTTACATTTACAATTTCTTAACAACCAGTGAAACATTAATCAATAAATGCCAGCCAATAATTTAAAAAATCTTGAATAATGAAACATCGTATTTGTAAAATTTTGATGATCTGCAAAATATTGATATAATCTTTGTATGATATTAGCTGCAGCAGAAGGGACGGAGAAAGTGTGATATGATGGGATTTTATGAACTAGTGTCTGTTGTTTTGATTGTAGTTAATTGATGTGTGCCGTGAGACTGTCTGTGGCAATAACTTGGCCAAGTTAGCAAACAGGATATTGGATGAATTTGTTCATAATGTGGGTTAATGTGAGGATATGAACAAATAATTGTATCCTGTCCGATGACAGACTAAGTGGCGTGAGTCTTTTCCCCCTCCGTCCCTCTTTCTCAATCTCTCTCCTTCTTCTATCTTTTTCCCTTCTTTCCACATCTCTCTCTTACAACCCCCCCCCCCCCTCCAACTCTGTATCCCGGCCACACCCGTAACTTTTCATCATACAAATGCTCTCTTCTGATTTGCTGATCTATTAACCGATCTCAAAGTCTCGAAACCGATGATTTAAAAAGGAGAAAGAAGACCAATTCAAACGACGTAGATCTTATGCTACTAAACAATTGAGAGTAAAAGATTGAAGTTGAATTGTCTAAACAAGAACACGCATTTCATAAAAACAATGACGACGCTTTTGTCGGTGTCGCGACAAAATACTCGAAACCAAAATGCCCAACGAGCCAAATACCCAAAATACATTCAATATTTCATACTATATAGTTTAGATAATCAGAAAAAAAATGTATAGCATAGTGATAACTGAGATGAATATTTTACAGTGTAATCACCAACCACGGTCATGCCTCAGTGGTCCGTGGGACTCGACAAAACGCTGTAACAACTGACGATAAGATGAAATACACCGTGTAAGTATGACAAGGCTGGCCGCCTGTGATGCCAATTGCTGCTATCTTGTAATCGAAATACTGAATCTAGTGACTAAATCTGATATTGCTACACTGGGCATTGTGTAAGATGTCACATAAACCGCTTGTTTTTTTAATAATGAAAAATTTTTAATTTATACTAGCAATTAGAACCGCTTTTTCTTTCCCTGCGAATTATGCACATCGTGCAAATCTTCTCTTTAGTGTTTGAAACTTAAAGCATCGAAAGAGTGTACTTTGAATTTTACCAAATCATTTTTGGTAACAGTTTAACAATTTGGCTAAGACTGCAGTTACCTAATTGACACGATAACTGCACAGAAAATTTTC
Source organism: Convolutriloba macropyga (assembly GCF_964194025.1). Lineage (NCBI taxonomy): Eukaryota > Metazoa > Xenacoelomorpha > Acoela > Convolutidae > Convolutriloba > Convolutriloba macropyga. The sequence continues at coordinate 57,168 of NW_027452837.1, forward strand.
GCCAATTCAATTTTGATTTTTTCCAAACTACAAAAACTTCTTGAACATTTAAAATTTGAAAATTTGCGCGCTTGTTTTCTGTTTGTTAATCAGAATCTTAACAGTTTTTATAATTTTAAATTGGGTATTATGCTTTAGAACTCAACAGAGTATTACTATAATTGTAGTGGTATAAACTTTGAAAGCTAATTTTCAACCGGATACTAGAACAAAATTGGCTTTCTTTTTTTAAAATTGACCTATAACAACTTTCTAATAAAAATTACAGTCCAAAAATAGCTCTACACCAAATTAATGAGTACAATTTGGAATATCAGGACTTCCGAAACCCTAAAAAATTTTGGTTCGATTTATTTATTTAATTATTCCGATATTAACCAGAAACAATTGGAATAAAGGTACGCTTTCCGAAACTTCGCGATTTTCAGGTTACGTTTTGTTTTTTTTTAATCTATGCCTTGATCTTTTCCGCTTTCAAATCAATTTTTGACAGACAATTTTCACTGAAACTGTCTTTAATGGAACAATGAAAGTTTGAATTCATTATCTTATCATCTATTTTAAATCACGCTTTTCCGGAATCCATGTGAGCAGTTGAAAATTTTGCAAAATTTAGTTGAACACTTGCTTGGTCAATTATCTTTTTGAAAAAAAACTCGTGTTGTGAATACTAATTCCGTGCCTTATGAAGAAAATTTAAGAAAAAAATTGGTTATAGGATATAGACTGTCTAAATAAATAAGTTTTCTGTATTTCAAAACAAATTTTTGCATAAAAAACTTTGCGCATACCTGTACTCTGGACTCGGTGAGGGCAATCCTCATAGCCAGCTCTTCCCTCATGAAGATATCCGGATAGTGTGTCTTGTTGAAACATCTCTCCAACTCGTTCAGCTGGGCCGGAGTGAACCGAGTGCGGTGTCGCTTCGGCTTAGGCACCACCGACTGGGCCGAGTTTGAATTGTTGTTGTTACCCGATGTCGGTTTCACTGGCGAGTTTGACCCGGCCGAGTTGGGTTTTGCGGGAGATGAAGAAGGTGTGGCGGGTTCGCTGACTTCGCTTGAAACGGGCGAGACTTCTGCAAGTTGCTGTTGTTGATGTTGGTTTCCGATTGAGAGGGGAAGATTTTGTTGTTTGAGGGCGTTGTTTCCGGGTATGGTCATGTTGTTTGTTTGGATGTTCATTTGTTGTTGTTGTTGTTTTGGGTGGTTTGTGTTTGCGGTAGTGGAGATGGAGATGGGATGTAGCAGGGTTGTTGCTTCGGGGCATATTCCTAAAAAGTAAGGAAAAAATGTAGATTATCCTGTTTTCCCCCCTGTTATAGAGTGAAAATTGAGATCAATTAACACGCAAATTGAATTTGGAAAAATGCACTTTGATACTTGTTTGCACAATTATAAATTCATCACTATATTTACCATTAATTCTCATATAGATTACAGGTGGTGCTCTTTTAAAAAAAGGGTGTGAATCTTAAGAAATTTATATAGATAACTTTCTTGCACAAAGCCACAATTTTTTCATAATAAATTCCGGAACTTTTCTTTATCTTTCAAGTTTTGCAGCAAAAAATGACACCGATAAATCTTCAAATAAGCTCTAAGTTTGTATAAAGCATTAAAGATTGAAGTTTAAAGATGTTTGAATTTTTTTTAAAAAATCTATATTTGTAAAATAAATTTAATTATTTTTAATGAAAAGTAAATAGATTCAAACGTGATAATAGGGAATCTCATTATTTTAATTTTGCTCCCAAACATTTGTTTTTGGGCAGCTGTGAAAAATTTTGGACCATGAAAATAAGGACCACTTACAAGTTAAGCATCCTATTAATATTTCTCTAAGAAAATAGTATAGTCATTTTATTGAATTTTTTTAAATCATCTACCAAAGCTTAAATGATAACCGAAATGAAAAAGTCCAAATGCCAATTTTTTTAGAGCTATTTCAAAATTAATCAAGTTATTATATGAAACTCTGATAAAAACTATAATAAAACAACTTACCGATCGAATTCATCATGAAGTAACCTTATAGAATCAAGTTCCCAAAAAAATCAACATTAGAATTTTCAAAAGAAAAGTTTCAAGATTATTTTTTGGATCAATTTGACTGATAATGACTTTCAGATTTGGAAAATTGATCAAATTTTTATCAGAAAACCTTTCAACTCCTCTCTAGGTGGAATCAGCCAATCAAAGTGCAGCATTTCTGCTGTCCAGTAAAAAGTGAGGGAAAATAACATGCATCCTTGATTAGATTACCTTTGTGATAAAGGGGATAAAGAATAAATAAATACTATTTGTGTACATAAATATTTTATATAAACACAATAGAACCTTGACCCCATGTAATAGCTGCCTATTTATGAATTAATCTTCTTTACTAACCGCAACAATTGGATCTAACTGTTTCCAAATTAAACCCTATAATCTAGTACATACCAGTTACGAACATACCAGTCCGTTATTTGTCAAAAATGACCAATAGGTTTATAGAGGCAAAACTAATCTCAGAAGCTCTTTAAAAATAATTTTACATTTTCTTTCAAACCAACGAACTCTTCGCGTAAAATGCATGAGCGAGTTTTTGGTTTTGCAACGTAATTTGTTTGCTTAGCTTAAAAGCTATACAATTTAAAGTTTCTTATTGTTTTTTACAAGACTGCAAGAGTTCAATTTTAAATTTTTGTTAAAGTAGACCCCACAGTATGCATAAATTAAAACTAGTCTTTGAAATCTTTAAGTTGATAATTGTTCCTGATAACATATTTGTTTGCAAAAGGAAAAAGTTTGAATTAATTTTGCACAATATAACAAGGTACGTTTTGAGCTCTAAATTTGCCTACAGCAAGCAATATTCTTACTATCTATCTATACATCTATCTATCTATATAGATCTATCTATCTGTTTATCTA
>NW_027452838.1:0-30257 GCF_964194025.1 Convolutriloba macropyga
CGCAAATGTTCACTAAACGCCACCCGTCTTGTATTGCTGCAGACGCATTTTTCTGTGATCCGCAATGGTCCTGACCAGAAGGGCAGCCAGAGCCCTGGGGGAGCAGCCAGTGGACCCGGTGGACGTGCCACATGGCAATCCGCCAGCGGTAACTGGCAGCATAGGCGATCCGAAAGCAACACTGGATCTGCCTTATGGAAGGAGCATCGCGCCCCGGATGGTGGCACTGGACCCTGCACCAAAGCACACCCAGGCGCTATACTTGATCGGTACAGTTGTTGGTCTGGCAGCCCTGCCATGCCTTCCTGCAGCTCTCCCACTCCTCTTTCCAGGCCGACTGTCTACCAGCTGGGACCAGGACCATGGCCTCGATTGGCGTCATTGGCAGTCATCCGTGCCCCTCCTAATTCACACGGCCATGGGAGTCCCGCCTCCACAGACCAGCCTAGCGGCTGCAGTGACCCTAGCTGCAGCCGCCACACTTTTCGCTGCCGACCTCTTGAGCTGCGTCTTCCCAAGCGCCATCCGCTGGCCAGGCCGCTGGCAAACTGGGAATTCCGTGTGCTACACTGAGATGTTCTGCGAGCCAACTCGCGCAGGCCTTGTCCGCCGTCCCGGCAACACATTCTCAAATGTAGTCTACATCTTCACGGCCATTCTCATTCTCATGTCCGTGAGAGGTCAGGTCGGAGGGGGAAACCTCTTCTGGCTGCCAGACACGCTGTTTGCCGTCATGCTGGCCGTGCTGGGCATCCTCTCGGTGATATGGCACGCCAGCAACGCGCCCAAGGCGCACTATGTGGACCTGTGGTCAATGGAGAGCTGCATAGCCTTCCTTATAATCCGCATGTGCTGCCTGGGCGGCGGGGTCCTCCTGGCCGGGCTCCATGGTGCCGTTGGCCTGACCCCCTTAGCTTTTGTGTTCCAGGCCGCACCTCTGGCCTGCACAGCTACATTTCTGGCTGCTGTCATTGCCAACGGGCAAGTGTGGTGGGAGCGATTGCAGCGAGGGTGGCTCGACAACGGCTGCCCCTTCTCCGGCCGCGCACGTCTGCAGAAGCAGTGGCAAGGCGGGGCATCGGAAGACCATTGGCCGCCCATTGGACACCTATACACCCGAGACGCCTGCCTGTATGCTGGCCTGCCTCTCATCTACATGATCTTGCCAGTGTGTGTTCAGCTCTTCGCCCTTCGCTCACTTGGCAGCTTTGCCGCTTCCACAGCGGCGGCCGCCACGCTGGTCATAGGATGGAGCCTGCGCATGTTTGAGAGGTTCTGCTTGGACGGTTGGATGCCCATGAACACCGTCATGGCCCTGAAGAATCTGCAAAACCCTGCAGCCAGGCCATTTTCACTGCCCTGGGCTGCTTATCACATTACTGCCCCTGTGCTGACCACAGCTGCCGCACTGCTGTCCCCCACCGCCATCCTCCATACCATGACGGGGATCACCCTCCTCTCGGGGTACATCCACGCCCGCACGCTGGACGACGAGGCAGCTCAGCAGTTGTCGGCCTTAGCAGCGGTGGGAGGGATCCGTGCTTGATTTTACCCACACTGTTGCCATTCACAAGTTGCCCAGGCGGGGCCTAGCGGCGACCGTGCCACAGTTTCGAGACTGCTCGGTCCCCGTGCTTCCCTGACATCAAGTCAAGGCAAGCTGCAGATTCTTGCCAGCTGTCTACCTGTCACCTGGTCACATGTTGGCATCCCATCTCGGAATGACGAGTGGGGGCACCTCAGTTGTGGAAGAGGGGCGTGTCCTAAGGCTAATTCTGCCAACTAAATCCTGCAGCCCGGGCTACGTGATGCACTCTTTTAAGGCAGAGACCGAGAGCAAGAGGAGTTTAGTATGTTGATAAAATATACCCGTGGCTGCTTGAAAGGTATTTATTCATTTACAGACCATACGTTCAGCAACAGAGACTCCATGGATGCTGTGACAGTTCTGATCTCAGTCCCGCCACCATGGCCATACAACATTCAGATGTGTCCCAGAAGATGGCTGGTTACACTTCAGGGTTGAGATTCGACGATTCGAGCTGTGGGGTGTAGCCTAGGCGGATTGGTGACCGAGCCTAGTTGGGAAATCTCCAAATCAGGCATGCCACTGCTGGTAAACGGTCTTGGCGCTGAGTACCTGGGGATTTCATAACTTCTGTTGCCTCTGTCAGTGAAATCAGTTCAGCATCCGACCTTCTCACTTGTCCCGGCACAGTCTGATAGCGAGAAGAAGAAGAAGTTGCCGACGGGCTCCCCCTTCTGCGAGACTCCCTGGATGCCATCAAGGGGGGGGGGGGGGGGGGGGGGGAAGTCAATCAGAGCTATGACAAGCCGCATGTTCTGGGCATCCTGTGGTCACAACCCACGCGTCCCCGTCCTCAACCCCCCCCCCCCCCCCCTCCCCGTTCCTCCCCCCAGCCCCCCGTCCCCATCTCCGTAACCTGCTCTTGATCCTTCTTCCGATGTTGCCTCCACAACCATTCCTCAAGATGCCAAGTGTGTATGCGCCTATCACTGACACCTGTGCACATGTGGCCTTGCTTGTCACGGGTGGTTGTCCGCAGTTGCGTGAGTCTGTGTAGGGACACGCACCTTGAGCACCTCCTGGGCCAGCACACCACCGGCCACCGCCGACACGGGTGCCGCCTGCGGGAAGGCACCGGCAGCCAGGTAGTCCCGAAGGCCTTCCGCGGTCGCTGTGGACTGAAGGGTCTTGTTGCCCTTCTCGGCCATCTGGCGCCAGCGAGTCAAGACAGGGAAACCGCCGCACCGGGACGTGTTAGAGAGGCAGCCACGGACGGGCCTCGTAGAAAAAAGAGTAAACTCAGTGGAAGTCGAAGTGCAATGTGCAGGAAGTGAAAGCTGGGAAGGGAGTCGCAAAGGTAAGTGTCTGATGCAAACTGTTACTGCCAGTGACAGCTATTACGTCTACACGTCCCAGCCCAGATTGTAAAGACAATCAAAACAATGGAAAGCATTCACGCATCGGCAGACAACCGTGCGACCCACCGCTGTCGCAATGTCGCACAGGCGCTCGTGGTCCGATGGCTTGGGCGCACGGGCATTCTCCATCTCGAAGCTGCTCGCGGCTGCTAGCTGATAGTACATCTTATGGCAGCGCCTCCTTGTGCAGCCCCAGTCCGCCCCCAGCGCCTTAGTCAGACTACAGAACTGCATGGCGCGCTTCTCCACCGGTCCATCGCCGCTGTTTCCCGCTGCTGTGAACGTATGGCTGTGCAGATTGGTGAAGAAGTGCGCAAATGGCCCACACACAGAGCCGGTAAAAAACGCAGCTCCCCGCTCCGTGGTCCATTCATCCCAGGCAATCTATGTGGCACGGAGAATCGTCACTCAACACATGGAGACCTTCAGCTTTGTGACATCAGTCGTAGTGGGGGAGCACTGGTCGCTATTGGGCTGATCGCTCACCTGGACACGGAGCGGAGCGTCCAGAAGAACCACCACGTCGTAGCCCGCTAAGTAGACGAGGAAGCCAGCCATTACATCAGGGGTCTGTCAGACAACAGAACAGCACTGGCGCTTCCAGGCAAATCCAGAGGGTGCAAGAAGGATGTTGTGAAAAGAGAGAAACAATGTTCCGCGGCAGATAGAGCCAAGGCATTGGAAGACAGGGGGGGGGGGGGGGGGGGTTACCGAGGCCATCACTGCTCTGCACGTCCTCAGGCATGCCCTCGGCAACTTTGACCGCAACCAGCGGGTTCATGTCCCTCAGGGTAGCAGCGCTCACTTCTGCGACGCTATGGGAAGCCCAACCCAGTGATGTGAGTTAGAGCCAGAGACAAGGGCAAAGGGTGTGTACATGTGGTGTGCCTGGAGATTGCAGGCCCACACCGTCTATGTGATTACGAGTGAGGATACATCGGGATTGCTGTTCTGAAAGGGGAGAAAGCGCAGGGGAAAAATCTGTGGTGTGATTTTCCAGGCTAGGAAGTAGAAAGAGTGGCTATGCTTTGGAGAAATTTTACACTCAGCGTTGGATGAAGCTGGGCAGACGGGAGGGGTGGGGGGGGGGGGGGGGGCAGGTACCTGCTGGCAGGATCGCAGTCTGCTGGGACCAGGAAGTTGCCGGGTTTCCGGGCCGTGGAAGGAGTGCTGTCCATGAGAGTGAGCGAGCCAACGCCGGCCAGAATGATGTTTTTGCAAGTCTGTCCAGATCAACACACAAGAGCTGATGAGGCTGTGTCACGGAGAAGGGTGACAGGACAGAGGCGTAGGTCTACAGAGGTTCACAGTAGCGCAGGGTGATGTACAAGGTGGGGTCGGGCTCTGCTCTGTTTTCAAGACGGGGGAGGTAGGAGGCAGAACGTCTTCCAATGTAGTTGCCGATCGGCCCTTACCTCAGCAGATAGCCCACACATCCCAGCAACAAGCACGCGAGAGTTGTTCAACCTGAACGGCCCGGATTCGACAATAGACACTGTCAACGTAGACAGCTCCAGTGTCTGTGTCCAGCTCTGGTTGAGACAGACAGATAGACAAAGAGGGAGGGAAGTGACACGCAAACACAGACACAGAAATGGTTGACCTCCTCAGGTCCAGGCAGAGCCATGCAACAGGACAAAAGAAAAGTCAAATCTCCTACCTCTTCTGTGTTTCGACTCCCCAAACACGGAGCTGCCGGTCATACACGGCGGCCTCGGCCTCAGTTAGCTCAGTCATGTCTGCAAATGGAATAACAGGGCACACAATCGGTATGATGCACAAGCCAGCCATGAAGATCGTCCGTATCATAAACTGCTGCTATGCCCTCAAAGGTTCTCATGTCTGCCTGAAATATCCAAGCACAGGAGGGATGATTGCAGAGAGGCACAGATGTGCCGTGGCCAGGCGGATATGGACACGCAACAGAGAGATGTGCAGAAGCGCATCAGTAAAGAGATGGTCAGGGGGAGACTCCTGGGGACGTCTCATCTGCCATGCAGAGAGAAAGGAGAAAGTTGGGGGGGGGGGGGGGGGGGGGGGGAAGGATAGAAAGACCTGAGGAGAGGGTTGAGGTTATGAAGGGTCCTTGAAGGCAAGGGGCAAGGATGGCCAACAATTGCCTTAGAGTCGGATACAAAGAAGGGTGTGAGGTGACGGGCGGAAATGGGCCGACGTTTGCCGACGCAACTACGAGTCTCAAAGTGGCTGGTGAACAGCAAACAGGCCGTCTCAGAGCGCCGTAACCCGGCCTCCAGCCCCGCCATATTTCTACCCCACCATCTTTGGATTTCAACCACATCCTGCGCCCCTCCCCCTCCTCCCTCAGTCGACGCACGGACAAGCGAGGTGCCATACCTTCGTAGTTGGGACTTGACTTCAAACTTCGGCCGTCACTGATCTGATCGACACGATCGGGGAGTGCGGGCGAATGACAAGCCTTTCCACAGCCCTGCAATCTCCTGGAGCAGTGGCAGACACGCTATCTGCACTGCTGGGTCGACAGGGATTTCAAAATTTTCAGGTGGTCTGGCCTGGACATCTTCCAACTTGTGCGTGGGTTTGAACAGACGGCCGCTGCCTCGATCTGGGGCTGCTCGATGAGAGAAGTGAGAACCGTTCGCGACCTACGAATAGTACCTTTTTTTACCGGGTACACTATTATCCTACTAGTACTGAGTACACCGCTGAACATCGCAGCTCGGACAGATCCATGAGTGACAGGGCGTAGGGCCGGAGACCCGGGTAAATCAGCAACAGTACGGCTACGGGCAAGCGCGGCTCGTAGGACAGCGACAAGTGGGGACGGGCAGTCTTTCGGCCCGCGTGCCCGTGCGTGGGCGTGTCTCCGCAGCGGGTGGGATGCCATCAGGCACCAAAACCCACCAACCGGCACGGCAGCGCAGCGGCACCTGCAGGATTGCCGTACGTGCAGTAATCAGCACCATCGGCAGCCCCCGCAGCCCACCCCACCATTATATAAAGTATATTAGTCACATCTATCGCTCAGCAAGACAGCGCGATCAGCACGACAGCGCGACAGCACGTGCCGACAGTACAGCCGAGCAGGGGCAGCAGGCAGCCAGATCCTGCACTACTGCCCACCCACCTGGAAGGCATAACTCCTCGTAGGGTGGCATGATGGCCCCCATAATTAGGGAGCATCTTCCATAGCAGTATACCTGAGACTGAGCAAGTGGACAGCCACAACGAGTCACAGGTCAGCCAGATCCAGCAGGATCAGTCAGTGGAGCCAAATGCAGTCAGGGATCAGCCAGCATCATACCCTGCACTGGATAGAGGGATATCTCAGCCCATAGTCCCTCATTCGAGCAGATAAGCACAGTGCCAGCAAGCTCTATAGTAGTGCCAGCCAGGCAGCTAAGGATAGCCGCCCTTGGGGCTTGGCAGCCGGGCTGCCAGTGCGTTGCAGCCCAGCAATATAGTCAGTGTGCAAGGGGACTCACAGCCACTGTGAGTCCCAAACGTTGTTGTTGTTTACCTCACCTGCCCTTCGGCAGTCAGCCCTTTAAGCAATTTCCTTGGTTTGCAGTGTTTAAGAACACCTGTGAACACTGTGCATCGAGCCCCGTGTCCGTGCCGCAGCTCGCTCAGCCAGTCGGGCGTGCGGAGGCGCGGGAGCACAGCAGCAGCAGCGGTGGTCAGGACAGCCTGACCCCCTCAGCAGTTACCCAGCCGCTCGTGTCGGTCGAGCGTGCGACAGCCCCACAACTTCGTGTGCCTTTAGGTGCTATTAAGGACTCACAGGATCTAGAGTTTTGCGGTCAGCCGTGCAGCGAGCAGTCAGCTATCAACCCTCAAGTTCAGCAGTGTGTGCAGTGATCAGTGCTGTGCAGGAATCGTTTGGGACTCACAGTGGTGTGGGTTGACAACGCGGTTTCCGTGTTTTCTTTTTCGTTTCAGCAATGGCTGACCCACCTGACGTGGTGGCCAGCAATGACGGCGGTGGACCCGCCGTGAGTGGGGTTTCAGGCTCCATCCTGGGCCAGACAGGAGGGGAGACTGGGCAGGGGTCCCAAGGGCCTCACCCCAGAGCCATTAACCCCCAGTATGCGAGGTCGGCCACCACACCGACCACCGCGGAGGTGTACTTGGAGCCGGTGGTTGCTGTGGAGAAGTGGAAGGGAGCGCGGCTCTCTGGAATGACGTTTGAGGAGTGGCGGAAGTATCACTTCCAGCCCGCCCTCGTTGAGAAGAAGCAACAGTACGCGGACGCCCGTCCCCTCAGGGAGTGGACAGCATTCGCGGAGTATAAGTTTCTCGACAACTGTGTAGATCACTCAGCCCCTGGCATCGCAGAGGCTAGGAGGCTGCTCATTGACCAAGGGTTCTTTGAGGCAGAGGTGGTCAATTACAGGGAGATACTGGACCATTACAAGGGTCATCTCCAGGACGTGGGCCGGTCAGCTGCCCAGGAATTCCAGCGTCAAATTGTGTCAGTGCGGGAGGGCGGCTTCAACAAGGCACCCTCGGAGCTTGCGCGTGAGGTCCGCAGGGCACATGTGGCGCGCTATGGTACGGCCAACTACCGGACGGCCAACGAGCTGCTTTACGATCTCTTGGTGGTGCCTTGGGCAACCGTGAACGATTTGAAGCAGCGGGAGAGCGTACTGCGGTGGGAGTTGCAGGCGTTGCGCTTCAGTTCTCTGGACAATCTGAACGAGATCGCAGTTCGCGTGGCTGAGATGGAGGACAAGGCCCTGCGGGAGGAGACGAATGCACTCATCATGCGGCGCGACAGCCAGCTGCAGCAGCAGATTTTGGGCGCGCATAAGGAAACGCGGGTCATCAACGGCCAGACCCGTCCCCGGTGTGACGTATGCACAGCATTGGGGGAAGAAGACCAGTTCCACCTTGCCCGCTATTGCCCCGCCCGAAAGGCGATACGCCAAGGAAGGCAGCGAGCAAAGGAAAGCGAGCGTCTGGCAGCCGACAGCAGGCCTTCGCGCCCGCCAGCCAGCCGACTGCACACCGCGCACGTCGAGTCTGACGACGAGGAGGCCGCCATCATGGCAGCCGGCCAAGCACCCAGGCGGGGTGGCAGTGGCAGCCGCTGGAACACCGACAACAGCCAAGATGAGTGCTGGAACTGCAAGAAGAAGGGGCACCGGTTCACTGCCTGCCCCCACAAGATCACCGACGAGTCATGCCTGCGCCGCCTTCGCGTCATCCCCCGTGAGTACGAGGAGCGCAAGGCGTACCTGGAACGACACCCGCTCCAGTCTTCTGCCCAAGCCCGACAGGTAGATGCCGCCCAACCAGTACCTGTTCTGAAAAGACCAGGGAAGGAGGCAGACAGCAGCGGGTCAGTCCAGTTTGCAGCCAAGCCAGACGACAGCAGCAGTGATGAGGACTACTGGCTGTCTTCCAGCAACACGGTCAGCAGAGCGCATGTGTTTCCGGCGCCAGCGCTCGCGGCCCCAGCACCGCCAGCACCGCCAAGACCCCGCGGCAGGCCCAGAGTGCTGCCCCAAGGCACCGCACAAGACCCAGGACTGCGCATGCAGCAGCCAGGATGGGACGCGCAGCGTGAGCGTCTCAACCACCTGCCCCAAGGCTTTGCACCTGCAGGTGCAGCACCCCAACAGTCAGCCCCGCCACAGCGGGATGCAGCCGCGCGAGACATTCGCACACAACAGCTGTTGCATGCCTTGCGGGCTGCGTTTCAGCACGCCCGTTTCCCCAGTTTGGCCACTACTGCAGTGACAGACGGCGGTGAGCGTCAACGCCAGCGATGGGTCAACGCGCGTGAAGAAGTTCTCCAAGGGCAGCTCAACGTACGTGACCACTGCGCTGTGGCGTGGCAAGCTGCCGTGGATGATGTGGTAAGGCGGTTCCTGTCTCAAGCCCGTCTGACGTGGGCAGACATCAGTCAGATTGACCTGCGTTCCCTGTGCGGGCAAGCAGTGCGCAGCGTTTACGGCATTGATCTGCAAGGGGCACCAGTGCCACCTGCAGCAGCAGTTCAGCAGCCCCCAGTGCAGTTGGTCCAGCAGCCACAGTCCCCCGTCAATCAGCCGCAGACTCAGTCTCAGCCTGTGGTTCAGCCAGTGAACCAGCCCCAGCCAGCCGCCCAGCAAGAACAGCCTGCAGCCGATGATGTGGAGGATGTCGTCGGCGATTACCTGGAGCGCCTGCGCGAGTGGGGCCGGCAGCAGGATCGGACCGTGCCGACAGACCCGCAGTCAGCCGACGCCGCACAGATGGCAATGACAGTGCTCGACCTGACAGACAGGCAGCCCCTCCTGCAAGACGACCCAGTCATGGCCCAGCGCAAGCGCTTGATTTCTGAGGCGCGACCCCACCCCACAGTCCGGAGACGGTGGATGGCCATGGTCGACACAGACATCACGCGCGTGACCGTGGGCGGTGTGGACGTCCACCTCGCCTTGCTCGATTCGGGGTGTGATTGGTTCTCCATTCACACCAGTGTGGCAGTCAAGGCCGGCTACACCTACGCGCAGGGCGAGCAGGTGACCGTGCAGGGCTCAACAGGCGCAGCCATGGCGCACCGCACCGAACAGCCCGTCACCATGACGCTTAACCCTGGCACCACCTGGGAGATGGATTGGACGGTGCCGTCCGCAGTGGTGCATGCAGACGACCGTCTCCCAGAGGTCATCGTGGACACTGGCACGCTCGCAGCCATGATGGCGGTTATGCACTTCGGTAAGTGGCAGCTCACTTACCCAGTGGACCCCGACCACCTGGCATCGGGTGGCGGCGCACATGCTGTAGTGCCCCTCACTCCCGTTCAGCCGCTCGCACTTACCAAGGACCTCCGAGGGCTGCAGCGATCAGTGGAGCTGGGGGGGGGAGGTACAGGGAGCACCATCAAGCGTTCTGCCAGCTCCCCTGCTATTGGCTCAGCCAGCACCGCGGTCATTTTCTTTCCCGACGACAGCCATTTTGACTATGACGATCAGTCAGCACCACCGAGGATCACCATGGCAGCCGCCAGACAGCATGTGCCATCATTTCAAGAGCAGCGGGACAGCCTGACAGCTAAGGGCAGGCGCCTCCCCTTTGGGCCCCATGACGAGGCCACCATTAAGGCAGTAGGGTCACTGCTGTCAGCCAAAGACCCCAAGGACAACATCTACATCACCAACCTCAGCAAGGTGACAGGTGACGCGGGAGCGGGGCTGCGGAATCTCTACGCGGCTCCAGGTATGCTCACCACACTTATGCAGCACATGGCTGACGGGCTGCATTTTTCAGCCGTATACATCCTGGAGAAGGACAGGATGCTGCATTCCATCGTGCAGCAGCAGCTGGAACAGCTGCATGAGGCACACCCCCAGCAGCTCCCCCGCTCAGCATTTCAGCGCGCGTTCGATTGGGCCGAAGGCATAGGCCACGACATCAGCCAGCTGACTGGAGCGTACCTCATGGAGACAGTCGGGGAGCTTGACGAAGTGCATGCGGAGCCGCCGTGCCAGGGCGTGTCAGCATACGGGCTGCAGCTTGGATTGCTGGACAACCGGTCTGGCATCATGGTGGATCTGGCAGCTGCTCTGCTGGACTACCAACACATGCTTGCCCAGAGGCGGCACATCAAGGACTGGGCGCATGCACCCGCACAGTTTGGCTTTGTCATAGAAAACGTGACACCAGCCCCAAGGGGACGCCGCAGCCAGGAGGTGGACGAGTTCTTCGATTTCATGGAGCGTGTTTTCGGCGTGGCCGTCCGCCATCATCCTGATCAATGCGGCAGCCTCACGACCAGGACAGCCTGTTGGTGGACTAACATGTTCCCCGTTGAGTACTACGAGCTCATGGAACCTGAGTTCCACTGCGAGCCCGCTAAGACGTTTGCTGAGGTGGTGAAGGAGGCGACTGATGGACGCCTCGAGCCGCAGATCGCCACCCCAGAAATGCAGAGGAAGCACCCTCGCAACATTGCCGGACAGCCCCAGCAAGTTCAGCCCAAGTATGTCAGCCGCGTGGACAACGTGATGCAGATTTTGCAGCCGGACGGGCAGCCGGGGCCTGGCATGTTGAAGGTGGTAGGCAGCGAACCACCCCGCTTTGAGCGCACGCCAGCCGTGGTGCGAGAGCGCGCCCTACAAGCACCCCCTGGGTTTTACACTCGGGCTGAACTTGGCCTCACCGAGGAGGACATGATCAGACGGATTGGCAACATCTGCTCCCCGATCAGCGTGTCAGTCATCACGCGCATCCGCGTAGCCTTCGCGCAGCAGGCCAGACAGCTGCAGTGGCTGAAACTGCAGCGTATTGCCCCTGACTGGGATGACGAGCACGAGGGCCCCCGGATCATCGAGGAGCTGCGGCGGGAGGTGCAGCATGCCATCACCCTGGAGGAGGAGTACGCCCGGGCAGCTGCGGTCGAAGCCGACCATGCGTACCCCAAGGTGACCGCCAAGGAGGCAGCCAAGAACCGTGAGCGGCACCGGGCAGACAGCCGGCAAGCGCACCAGCGCGGTACTGTCCCTGCGCCACCAGTAGCCCACCAAGCGCAGCTGCAGGTGAGCAAGGCTAAGCACCGGCGGCTGGAAGAGAAACGACAGGCAGCCAGAGACAAAGAGCAGCACCTGCAGAGGCAGCGGGAGCGTGTCGCGCGCGCTGTGCGCCAAGCCCGATGGAGCAACGGCGATCGGGCAGTCATCAACCCAAAGCCGGCCCGCGGCAATCAGGCAGGTACTCTCTTCATGCTCTTCACCCTGTTGACCCTACTGTCCACCAGCTGCGCACAATGCTACACGGCCGGTGCAGCATGTGGGGCAGACGCGATGCGGACAGCCATGAAAACAGCCCGGCCAGCCTCTACCGCCAGCACGGTCATCAGTGAGTCACTCCTCGATGGATGCTATGCAGCTTTCGGCAACAAGAAAGCCACCGGTCAGCCGGAGGCGGTCAAGCTCATACCCAGCAAACTCACCAGCTCCAAGGATGGATCAGCTCACCAGTGGCAGATCGGGGAGTCTTTCCAAGCAGCAGACCAGATGGCAGCAGTGATGGACGGTGGCCTGTTCGCCTGGGGACTGCATGATTTGGCACCGGTGGATCATGAGCCGTATGAGTTTGAGATGGAGGACGAGACTCCCGTCTTCCGTCGGCAGTATCACTTGGCAAAGAGAGAGCGCGATTGGGCTGAGCAGTGGGTCAAGGAGTTGGAACGGTGCGGGCTCGTGGAGGAGATCAGCAGCCCATGGGCAGCCCCCGTTGTCGTGGCGCCGAAGAAAGACGAGACGGGCGCGTGGACGGACCTGCGATACGCCATCGATTACCGTGGCGTTAACGCCAAGACCAAGCGGGACCGGTATCCGTGCCCCACTGCCGAGGACATCATGTCGCGCATGGAGGGAGCCAGCCTCTTTACCTGTTGTGACGCGCAGAAGGCATTCCACAGCCTCAAGGTGGCAGATAAATGCAAGCCTTATCTGTCCTTCCATGCCGGCGCTCGCCTGATGACGTGGAACCGAATGCCATTCGGTCACAAAAATTCAGTGGCCGCCTGGCAGCGGGTGGTCGATGACGCGCTGCGTGGCGTGGAGTTTGCCGCAGCCTTTGCCGACGACATCATCATCTGGAGCCCCGACGATGAGCAGGAGCACATCAGGCGTGTGGAGCTGGTGCTTGAGCGGCTCAGGCGTAAGGGAGTTCAGCTCTCGCCAAAGAAGTGCAAGCTCGGTATGCGGCGGATTGAGTTTCTGGGCCACATCATGAGCCAGGAGGGCATCGAGCCGCAGTGGGACAAGGTGGAAGCCATCGATGCGCTGCCCGCACCAAAGTCAGCCTCAGAGGTGAGGAGCTTCTTGGGCATGGCTACATACTACTGCAAATTTTTGCCCGAATACAGCCAGATCAAGAAGCCGCTCACGGAGCTCACCAGGCTGACGGCCAAGTGGCAGTGGACACACATCGAGGAGACGGCTTTTCAGCGCATCAAGGAGCTGCTGAAATCCTCTAAGGTACTGCGTAACCCTGACTGGTCGCGGCCCTTCCACCTGCACACTGATTGGAGCAAAGCCGGTGTCGGGGCAGTGCTCAGTCAGACTGCGGAGGATGGTGTGGAGTACGTGATCGCCTACGCCAGCCGGATGAACAGCACCGCGGAGTCCAACTTCAGCGCGTACGAAGGAGAAGTCAGCGCTGTGGTATGGGCTGTACAGAAGCTCAGATACTGGCTGTGGGGAGCAGAGTTTAAACTCATCACAGATTGCAAAGCGATGGAGTGGCTGCGAACCACAGCGCGGCTGCGCAGCAAGCTGGCGCGATGGAGCCTTATCCTGGCAGAGTACGACTTCACAGTCAAGCACCGGCCAGGCAAGGAAAACACTGTCCCCGACCTGTTCAGCCGACAGCCTGCGGCGGGAGCACCCGACGGCAACGCTACCCACATGAGTGGGCATCCTGTCCTCCCGGCAGCCTGGCGCAGACGGATGGCAGAGAACACAGCCACACTCATGGCTCGTGGGGCAGCCGATGCGCTCACTGATTGGCCCAACCGCGACATCTGGGAGAGCCCGACTGCCTTGCGCTTCGTCAAGGGTGAGCTCAGCCGCCAAGAGGTGACCCCAGGCCAGTGGTCAGCCCTGCAGCGGAAGTGCGCACCGTACCAGTTTGCAGAAGGGCGCCTGTGGAAGCGCATGGGTGCCCAGCGAAGCGGCCGATGGCTGGAGGTGCCGCCGCCCGCGCAGCGCATGGACATCATACACGCACAGCACGGACGCATCGGGCACCTCGGCCGGGACAGAACCTACAATCTCCTGGCGCGCTACTACACATGGCCGCGCCTGTACCAAGACGTGTGTGCAGCACTCAAGCAGTGCAGAGTATGCGACCGGGCGCGCGCTGCGTTCAGCGCGAAGCACGACCGGCTGAAACCGATGCCTATCTTCGGGCAGTTTTATCGGTTCAGCGTTGATTCGGCGGGACCGCTCAGACCCACTAAGCATGGCCACGAGTACGTCATCATCATCGTGGAGCACTTCTCTAAGTGGATCGAGCTGGTGCCTGTGGTCAGCCTGGAAGCCATCAACACCACAGCAGCATTTCAAGAAAGGGTGCTCGCACGGTATGGGGCGCCAGTGGAAGTCGTCACCGACAACGGGTCAGAATATCATGGGGAGTTTGCCGTGCTGTTGAAGCAGCATGGCATCGACCAAGTGGAAATCCCAGCCGGCCACCCCAGCAGCAACGGCATGGCCGAGCGCATTGTCAACGTGCTCAAGCTCGCGCTCAGAAAATTTGTCAGCGAGCAGGGCACTCTACGATGGGAGACGTGGCTGCCCGTCATCGAATTTGGCTACCGTGTCACCGTGCAGGCATCCACCGGTTTCAGCCCCTACTTCCTGATGTACGGCCGTGAGCCGGTCAGCCCGGCACAATGCCGCGCCATGCTGCAGGAGGCAGTGGACGTCGACGATCCTGCGGCTATGCTGGACCTCATCTCGGTGCGCGCTGACATCCTGCGCTCTGCCATGCCCCGCGCCTTTGAACATGCATTACGCGCACAAGTGCGGGACATCGTGCGGTACCGGAAGGTGCGCCGAGGCGACGTTCAGCCCCGGACACACCGTTTTACTGTGGGCAGCTATGTGTACTACATGCAGCGCCCCCTCAACACTCTTGACATGAGAGTGTCTCGCACCATCCTGCGTGTGCGGAATGTGCACGGCACCGGATGGCTTGAGTTGGAGGGCAGCGATGGCCGCGTTGTGGAGGTGCATGCCGACCAGTGCGCCCCCTGCCACCTGTCCAACCTGGTGCCAGCCGGACAGCAAGCACCTGGGCTGCGCTGCGAGCACTGTGGCAGTGACAGCCGCAGCGATGCGCTGCTCGTGTGCGATAAGTGCAGCCGAGCGTGGCACAGTGGGTGTGTGCAAGGCACCAACCCAGACCCCGAGGCAGATTGGCTGTGCCCCCAGTGCAGCCCGCCATCCCAGTGACCGTCCCGACAGCACCGGCATGCTACCGCTCAGCCCATGCAGCCCGTGCAGACCAACTCTGGGCTTCAGAGTTGGGGGGGGGAGAGTGGACGTTTTATTTCCTTCAGTTACGTATTTACACGGCTACGGCATCATACACTACGACAATTGACAGGGCGTAGGGCCGGAGACCCGGGTAAATCAGCAACAGTACGGCTACGGGCAAGCGCGGCTCGTAGGACAGCGACAAGTGGGGACGGGCAGTCTTTCGGCCCGCGTGCCCGTGCGTGGGCGTGTCTCCGCAGCGGGTGGGATGCCATCAGGCACCAAAACCCACCAACCGGCACGGCAGCGCAGCGGCACCTGCAGGATTGCCGTACGTGCAGTAATCAGCACCATCGGCAGCCCCCGCAGCCCACCCCACCATTATATAAAGTATATTAGTCACATCTATCGCTCAGCAAGACAGCGCGATCAGCACGACAGCGCGACAGCACGTGCCGACAGTACAGCCGAGCAGGGGCAGCAGGCAGCCAGATCCTGCACTACTGCCCACCCACCTGGAAGGCATAACTCCTCGTAGGGTGGCATGATGGCCCCCATAATTAGGGAGCATCTTCCATAGCAGTATACCTGAGACTGAGCAAGTGGACAGCCACAACGAGTCACAGGTCAGCCAGATCCAGCAGGATCAGTCAGTGGAGCCAAATGCAGTCAGGGATCAGCCAGCATCATACCCTGCACTGGATAGAGGGATATCTCAGCCCATAGTCCCTCATTCGAGCAGATAAGCACAGTGCCAGCAAGCTCTATAGTAGTGCCAGCCAGGCAGCTAAGGATAGCCGCCCTTGGGGCTTGGCAGCCGGGCTGCCAGTGCGTTGCAGCCCAGCAATATAGTCAGTGTGCAAGGGGACTCACAGCCACTGTGAGTCCCAAACGTTGTTGTTGTTTACCTCACCTGCCCTTCGGCAGTCAGCCCTTTAAGCAATTTCCTTGGTTTGCAGTGTTTAAGAACACCTGTGAACACTGTGCATCGAGCCCCGTGTCCGTGCCGCAGCTCGCTCAGCCAGTCGGGCGTGCGGAGGCGCGGGAGCACAGCAGCAGCAGCGGTGGTCAGGACAGCCTGACCCCCTCAGCAGTTACCCAGCCGCTCGTGTCGGTCGAGCGTGCGACAGCCCCACAACTTCGTGTGCCTTTAGGTGCTATTAAGGACTCACAGGATCTAGAGTTTTGCGGTCAGCCGTGCAGCGAGCAGTCAGCTATCAACCCTCAAGTTCAGCAGTGTGTGCAGTGATCAGTGCTGTGCAGGAATCGTTAGAGTGGACGTTTTATTTCCTTCAGTTACGTATTTACACGGCTACGGCATCATACACTACGACATGAGCATAAATTACCGCATAAATTAGAATATCTTGGCTTGTTCAGAAATTTACAGTAATTATTGGAATATGATATGCGTGATAGGCTGAAAAATGAGGTTCATATATGTAAATTTTGGTACGTTCCTGCTTTCACGAGTCATCATATCCCCGCATAGTGCACAGCTCCCGGCCGGGGGTGAAAAAGAACCGGATAATTAAAAAACGAAAACCGGCCATACCCCAGCCGGGCGCCGGTCCTATCTCTGGCTTCCATCCTGCTTTGTGCTCGTACGAGTACGCTCTAGAGAGGGATATACAGAGTACACTGCAGGTAGGGTACCATACCTACCTAGGGACCTACGAGTAAAGGAAATTCAAAGGGGTGGGTGGGGTACCTGGTATATAGTATATACCGTCTCCTTGGCACTCTGCTGCTAGGGTGGTACATAGATAGGGTACCTGGCTGGTACCTACCTACATCTATATGCAACCTGATGCAACAACGATTTTTAAAATTTTGAAATATAGGTACGAGCCAGTATACGGTATGTTGTGTTCAATATTAATACATGATGTGCCGCTGTACTGTACCTAGCCTCCTTGCGGCTGGCTGTAGCCCTTCATGCGTGCTCGGCATTTCCGCGTAGGTAGCGCTAAACCTTGGGTGTACATAGATAGTACAGCTGAAATTGGCTGAGATAGGTGGTAATCATCAGTACTTGAACTCTTCAAATGTCCGAGCAAGGGCGTGCTGGTAAGTAGCCTCGTTCCACTCGTTCCCCCCATGCCGCGCACTCCCGGAGCTGCCAAGCTCCATAAGTTCAGGACACCACCCTAACAACAGGCTTTGGCCGTAACTCACAGCATCTGTGCGTCCTCCCAGTTGCGAACTCATGATCTTACACAAGTGACAGCCGGGGCAGCTGCCGGTGCCTGCCCGACATATTGAAACGCTTGGCAGCATGAGCTGCATCGGCAGACGCCATTGGGGCTGGGTGCCAATGGCCAGGGGAGTGCAGGTGAGCCTCTCCTCTGTGCTGACTCTCCTCATGCTGGCTATCCTAACCGCCATGGCATGGAGCAGCCAGGGAGACAGGCAGCCAGCGTATGGCGCATGTGTAGGGCGGTGCATGTCATCAGGCTGTGCCACTGTCGTGAAAGCCAACAAACCAACAGGTGTGGGTTCATGGCACCGCTGTCATGTGTAGAATCCAGCCCAGGGACTCGCTCCCCAGGTTCCCTGCGCTCCCCTCCGCCTTCCCCCTCTCGCTCCTATTCTGCTTCCACTTTCCCTTCCCCGTCCCCCGCCCCCTCCTGTCACACGGAGATGAGAACACCGCACTAACTCCCCCGTGGCCTCTCGGATTCCATATCCATGCACCGTCCAACTGTGGGAATGCGGCCTTAAATTTGGAATTTGGAACCGAGGAATCACACATGGAAAAGCAATCTGCTGACTCTGTCCGTGGCTTCTACTGCCTGGTTCTCTCTCCTCCCAGGCACAGCAATCTGCCCCTCGGTTTGCACCTCTGAGGAACAGAGTCCGCTTATCACTGCGTTGTGGAGCTGCCAGGTAATGGAGTGCATCCTACCGGCCGCAGCGCACGCTGTCGGCCGCGTGTGGTGTTTGTAGGTCTGACCCAAAATTGTACCCGCCATGAGGCACTGCAACAGTTGCTATCAAAGTTGTGTGTGGTTGCATGCATGTGAAATGTGCTCTTCTGCAGGACGACTGCCGCTACCGTTGCATGTGGACGGTTGAAGACGGCCGGCAGAAGTATTCTGGCAAAGGTACTCTACAAGTTGCTGCTTTGGCAGACCAGGCCGGCGACTCCCTCATGCTCAACATGCCGAGTTACAATGCCTTATTTTGCTGAGTTCTGTGACGGCTATTGTTCTATAATGTATGTACGTTTGTGACAGGAGCGTATGTTATGTACAAGTACCACGGGAAGTGGCCGTTTCTTCGTGTGTTGGGGATTCAGGCGAGTGGCACGTTGCAACTCCTCCATCTGCTGCCCTTCCAGTTACACGGTTCTCAGACAAGCCTGATTCCGGAACACACACCCAACCGGGCGGGCAGGCGAGCTGCGGCTGTGCTGCGGGCGTGGCGGATGCCGGGCATTGCCTGCTTTGCGCCTACCATAGACCCACGGCTCAGGGCCAGGCAGAATCCCATGCTTGCTTCCCGCTGTTGACTTCCCAACAGCGGGACACAAGCGGGTCTTCTGTGGCCTTGTTGTGTCCTCTTGTCGTTGAATTCCTCCCACCCTCTGTACCAGGGTGTAGCAGTGGCATGGCAAGTCCATGCAGCATTTGAAGAAAGATTTGGATGCCACTGATCTTAGGCGCCTGCGGTTGCCTGCTCCTTGGACTGTACAGGAGCTGCTGTCTGTTGTGGCGTCCCTCGGGAATCTTGCAGCCCACATCATGTGGTACTCAAAGCTGAAGAGATCGATTCGGGACGCGAAAGGGTTCCAGGTTTGCATGCCTGGCACTAAGTGTGTGAATGCGGCGAGTTATTTGTGTTCAGATAATTCGTCTTGCCGGTGTCAGGCTTCAAACAAAGTCCTACGTTGACCTGCCATTCTCCCATGGTCGCAGTCTCAGCATGTCCTCAATGTTTCACTGCACCTCACCTGCTCTACTGCCCCACTTGGCCTAGGTGAATGGCTCAGCACCGGCTTATTACCCATTCTTCCTTTGGAGGCTGTATTTTGCCGTCAGCTGCTTGTCATGGATTGCGTCTGCACTGTTCCACTCCCGGGACACCCACGCAACAGAGTCTTTGGACTATGGTGCTGCCAATGTCACAATTGCCACTGGCCTCTGGGCATCCATCACTCGCTGCGGAGGTGCGGCATCCTTCCCAGTTGTTCCCTGTTGCCTCAGCACGGCGGGGCTGGCTTCCTTCCGATGGGCAGGAACAAGGGAGTGAGGGTAGCATTCAGGGCGTAGCAGCCTGGTAGCAGTGACAATCTGACACGTGGCGAGTGAGGTCATGCACAGATTCCATTCAAAGAAGTTGGTGTGAGCCAGTGTGAGCCATCTATGAATCGAATTTGTTCCTCTGGTTGTGGGGCATGGCCACAGCACAACCGACATTTTCTATGGCGGTGGATTAACAGGGCCCAGAGCTGGAAGGTGGGCAGCTCTAGCCATCCTGGCAGGCCTTTGCCTCCACATAGGCCACATGCACCTTGTCAAATTCGACTACGGAAGAAACATGGCTTTGTGCGTAGCAGTAGGCATCGTTCAGTCCTTCATGTGGACAAGGTCAGAACACGCCCCCTCCCAACAGTGAAGCGGCTCGCTGTGGTGCAAGACTTGGGGGCCGGGACTGAGTTGCTGACCTCGTACCCCCCCCCCCCCCCCCCCCTTCCCGGCGGCTATCCCCAACAACATCATCTCGTGTGGCCTCGCTCCTCCTGGACTGCTGGTCCCGCCTGCCAGCTGGGTATGGATAACGAAGCACCCTGGGCGTTGGCAATTGACAGCATTCATGGTGACCGTTAATGCGGCCATGCTTCTCGAGGTAACCTTGCTTTCCCATGTGGCATCACATCGTGAAAGGGCTATTCGTGCACAGCCTGACGTGATCCAGGCTTGTCAGTGCTTTGGGAGTTACGATCTGGGGTCCCGGCTGCACTGCAGGTGTTTGACTTCCCTCCTGTGGGAAGTTTGCTGGACGCACACGCAGCTTGGCACTTCGCCACGATCCCTTTGGTTGGCCTATGGTACAGGTTCATTGAAATAGACGTGCGATGGGTGGTGGGAATCACTGCCCCACAAGCAGCAAGCAAACACAGATGAGCAGCCTAATGAGCCATACACGTCCGTATACCCACAAGCTGAGGCCATGTCAAGCCCACCGGGAGAAGTGCTGGGGCGTAGTCGTATCCTGGGTGTTGCCCTCACTCCCCCCCCCCCCCCCCCCCCCGCTGCAGCCATGCTGCCACGAGTAGCTCTGTCCAGAAGTCCTGTCGATCTGGCATCCAGGTAGCCGGGCACCCGCTCGCGTTGTCACGCCGGCACGCCAAGCCAGGCCAGGCCAGGCCAGGCGGACAGGGAGGCGTGAAGAGCGCATGTGCATGGCATCCACCTCCTTACGGGACTCGACAGTGTTCCAGACAGCATCAGCCAGCACTTTGGATGGGGGATACAGTGGTCGCTGCTACTCCAGCGGCTCATCAATACATTTGTGCGGCAGGACGGGCTCGCAGGGGGGCAGGAATACCTCATCACCACTGTGCCCGGGATAGACAGAATCAGCCGCCGTATGCGAGCTGCTCAGATGAGTTCTGAAACTAAGGCCCAGCATATTACAGTGGCGCAGTCCTTCTAAATATGAATAGTTGAGGATGATAATGGACCACAATGCCGTACCTCACTCAGAGTTGCCTGCTCCCCACTAAGGTCGCAGCCGCCCGAAGCTGGCTGCTCTGATTTCCTTATTAGTCAGCGTCATGCCATCTCTGGCAGCACGACACCTTTAATCATGGTGTGCCACCCCAGGTCCGCCTCCAGCTCATCGAAGGCAGGTGTCCCGTGCAAATGCTCCAGGTAGTCCACCACCTTGTACTCGTTCTTCTGATAGTGTGTGATGTTGTACGGGAAGATGTGATCCTTCCACACGGATGTCACAGTGGCACCGGACTTTGCCACGAGAGCAGCAGCCTGACATGGGAGTATCAAGCGGAAATGTCAGACGTGGTCGATGCGTGCATGGCTAAGCTTTTCAGAGAGGAATCAAAGGAGTTCGCTGCGGGGCTACAGTTTTTTGTGTTGAAGTGTGCAGAGTTTGGCAAGGGCCATGAGAATATTCTAGCCAGCCAGAGACAATGAGAACCCACAACATATCTCATAATTAATGCTGCTCCTGTTGGAAACAGGCCAGGACAACTGAGGTGCAGCTGGAGGAGGTTGGGACTCATACGCAGTAAAGGTGTAGTGGTTGTGCAAGTGGACAGGGGATTTGGGATGCGGGATACGAGGCGTAGACATCTGAGGGGCACACGGCTCGCAGAACAAAATCGCACTTCTCACCTCGTTCTTTGTGTATGTGAAGGTCACAGGGCTGCCTGCCTGCGCCTCGGAGTATTGTTCGATCAGCTTGTCACCCTCACCAAGGTTCAGGTTCTTGTCGTTAGCCGCTAGAACCTGAGGGAGGCATGCCGCGAATTCTCAGTTTTGGTGTTGTGCATGTAGCATGCATGGCTCACCAGATCGTCAGCTCTGCAGATGGGATGCGCATCATGGGCTGGATGGACAGTTCTGAGGAGAGATGCAAACCACAGTGATGTACATTCGGGAGCACGGGCATCACCTCAAACAGCTTGAAGCTGATCTTGGAGTAGACCATGATCCTGACCTCTGTCCCAACCTTCATGAAGGCGCGGCACTGCTCCATGATGACAGACGGCCTGGGTGAGTGGTGGATGACACCAAAACTCCAGATGAGGTCAAACTTCTGAGGTGGAATGACAGCCTGCAGCTCCTCCGCATTGCCATTGTAGAGGTCCGCGTTAGCAGTCAGCCCCCTGAGCTCGAGGTTCTTCTGGCACAGCTTGAAGCTCTCTGAGGATAGGTCGATGACTGTCACTCGAGCCCCGGCCTCGAGAAAGGACGCTGCGTTGGTGCACAGCCCACCGCCGATTATAAGCACGTTCTTGCCGTTCCACTTGGGGAATTCCGCGAACGATGGGATATGGGGTTCAACGATGAACTTCTTTGTTCGCACCTTCTCGAACCAATCGAGAGTGCCGAACTCCACACCCGGGAACTTCCACCCTGCATTGCATGGCCGCGAGTTCCAAAACTTCGCCACCGACTCGATGTCACGGTCGTAATTTCCGTCCGCGAAGACGGACGAGCTGCGGCCAGTCACGTCTTGGCTGTCCAGCTGCCATTTGCCCACGTCCTCCTCCACTACGGGCACCTGCTGTTGTCTTTCCTCCACCACTAGGGCCTGATCGTCCTGGCCCTCAACCTCAACGTTGGCGTCGGCCTCGTGGCCTCGCCCTGCCTGCACGCGGCCCCCGTCTTCGTCCCTCAGCGGGCCGCGCTCGCCGGCGACGGGCGGACAGTTCCACCCCATCCACGGGCGGCACTTTTTCAGCCCCGCCCCATGACCCATGGATCCGAGAGCTCGGCTCCCTCTCAGCGTGTGTCGATCATATTCGCCAGATGCGACCGGCAGGCACAACAGCAGCAGCGCCAGCGCTACTACGGTCGTGTGCGTGTGACGACTGCGCATGATCAATGCCATTTGCCACTCCAAAACGCAGTGTTTGGCCTCAGGGCCCAAGCAAACAACAGACTCTGGACGAATGGAGCAGATGTATCCCTGTCTAGTCGAAGAACCAGGTATATCTTTGTCACGCAGTGGTTGCCAGCGGGTTTGCTTCCTGCTCTTCCAGTGGCTGGGCTCACTGTCCAAGAGCGACATGAGCTAGCGATCTATGGCTGTTGTACAGCAGAGGCCGCGCACAGGGTGTGGACCTGTGTGGATCGATAAATGTTCCGAAAGCAACACCCGTACGGGATGCTCTGGAACTCATGGTTCCAAAATCCAAGAAGATATTGGTTGCATAGTAGTACGAGTACATTTCAATGTTACCTGCCTTTACATGGTATACCGGCTGGCTTATCTATGTGTATACGCATGTATATTGTACATTAAATTGGACGATACTGTATGTGTTACACCCATGTCCCGAGATCAGGCCGTTGATGTCGGCAGGTAGGGTACGTACCCTATGCCTCCTGACCCAGGCAGGTACGGTACCCTACGTACTTTCCAATTTAGACCAAACCCGGCATAGAATCCAGAAGCCAAAATCCAAAATCGGGCCCGGTACAGTACCAATTAACAGTGCGAATCCAAAATTTCGCCTACAGCTATCTCGACGTGCAGCACACCGCGAGCGATCATCTTCCTATCAGTCAGGGTTCGGCATTTATGAAATATCTTGTTTAATTAAATGACTGTGACTGTGACTAGTTATAACAGGGCGGCATGTCACCATGTCATGAATCCGGCCGAGGATCCATGTGAATGACTGTAACTATGCCCCTCACAACTTTTCATAATTGTGACATAACCATGACTAAGAGTCATACCACAGTCATAACGGACAGTTATAACGTGGTCATAACCACGGTCTTAACTGAAGGCAATAAAACACATCTCTACACAAGCTAAGCACCTAGATCATAGCGAGTTCGCCTTCCTACCCAGGTCTTAGGTCCTTCGTAGACGAAACATGGATGATTTCTTCTCACTGAGTTGTGAAAATAAGTAGATAAAAAAACAACAACAACTCGGTGAATGCCTACCTTATAACCTTTAATTATGACAATTTTCAATCTCAGTCATGACAGGGCACTTTATGACGGTGTTATGACTGAAACTGACACTCGGGAACTCTGTGAATGACTGTGACTGTGTCAGTAACCAACCGTAACTGGCCAACCTGTCTATATAAGTAACTGTGACCGTGACCTAGTCATGACGGCCGTTATGACCATGTTATGACAGATTTCGTAAATGCCGAACCCTGCTATCAGTACCAGAGCTTTCGGTGTTTTAAAACTAAAACACTGTATAACCTCAGGCTGTACCCCGGCCTGTGTGGGAGGGGGTGCACCACTTCCCATTTATAATGCCCAGAATTTACAAGCGGGATTTTGCGTTTTTGTTGAAAACCACATGTTTGCGGCCGCAGCCGGCACCTACTCCACTGGTCCCGGGGCCCCTACTGGGTTTAGGGCTACCCCTTGGCTGCCTGCCACAAGATCCTCGGGGCAGTAGCCATGCTATTCCTAAGTCTACTAATGCCATCCTACAGATAAGATTAGAAAATCACAGGATATCCTAGAATATTTGTCGGTTATATTTAAGGATATTCTGGGATCGATACCGGCAAATTGCCCAAGCTCTGCATAATCAACATGTGCTGCAAGGGGGTTGGGGACAGCTGTTGGCCCAGCCCTTCTGGCCATGCCAAGGGCACCCCTTGGCCTTCTTGTCATGTGGTTGCAGCGACATTCGCCGTCCATTCCGAGAGATGGAGGATTGGTGCGCACTTTCAAGCCAGAATCAGACCTATTTTTGCAGGATGGTCGATTTTCTTAACTCGGGAAGTGCACCCTACCCTGCCGGATATGGGCTAGGCTCTCTACGAGACTTAGATTGGTGCCTTAGCTATCCCCAATTTATAGCCTGGCCCATACTACCAATGTTTGGGCTATCTTATCTGTTCACCGTTGGTGCACAACTAGTACGCGCGTACTACAGTACTACTAAACTACTAAATTTTTGCTGTTTTCTGTTTTGGAAATCTTCGACCCACCCCAGCGTTGCAATGGGGAGTCTGTATCTGGGGGAAAGTGGGTAGGAACACAGATGGATATGTCCATAACGAGATGCCAGATGGGCACGGGCATTGGGATTGGCTGGTGGGAGTTCTGACAAGGAATTGTGGAAGTATAGCCATTTTCATGTACTGTGCCTTAAGTACTAAAAACGCACCCCTCCCGGTGTTCCGCTGCACCACCGGCATGGACGTGCGACATTCATGCATCGGGGATACTTTTTGGTAAGATTAGGTCATAAAGAAGCCCCAACCAAGGGGTTAGGGTTTTTGGTTGACATCTACCACATATTAGCTATACTGCTTTCGATGCTAGTACGCCCGTACTAAATTGAGTACGCGCGTACTAGTGAGTAGGGTGAACAGTTATAGGAGGTCGACTGCTACAGCACCCGGGTGCGGTAAAACGGCCCGGCCAACCCGTCACTCGAAAGCCAGTACGAGTGACGTACCTAGCTAACTCGAAAGCCAGTACCAGCTTACAAGCCCGTACCAAGCTAACTAAATTTTTTTTCACCCCCGGGGAGGAAGGTCAAAAAACCCCTGGCCATGCCTTTCGGCACCCGTTATGGAGCATCCGGGGGACCCTGGAGCTGGCTGTAGGCACCGGCGGCCGAAACCGCTACGGTAGTGTGGGAGTTCAAGCTAACTAATAGCTACTATTGCCTGGGCAGAATGTGTGTACCAGTACACGTACCACACGTTTTTGTGGTACAGCGAACGGTACTAGTCAGTGCTTGTATTTTGCATGGAACGGCACTAGATCAGGGGGACCGGGCCAATGTTTGAATAGAAAAGTGTAAACTAAAATAGAACGTCGCGCGATCATCTGCGATGCTCGCGACTGAGTCGGTCGAGTTGCCGATCATACAATGGATCGGCAGCGCCCCCGCCCTGAAATAGTTCGTTTGATACCATGGGTTCGCTGCGGAACGGGGGAGGCTGCGGTTGGGGGCCAAGAGGGCGGCTAGTTTTGCTCCGCAGGCCCATGGGGTCTGCGAACCGGCAGTGTTTACGGGATGCTTGCCGGGGCAACGTACGCGGGATAAAGTACAGGGGACCTTCGTGCCCGACGGGAGGGAGGGGAGCATCGGCTCTCGCTGCGGCAGTATCGGCAGCCGTCGTAGGCCACCCCCCGAGTCGAATGCATCAATATATACCTATAGATAAATCCTCCGCAGGTTCAGGGGTAGGGTGGTGCAGGGAAGGGCTTTCCGATAGCGATTAGGTGCTGCCATCGACTGCACCTCGTGTTCCGAACTGGGGAGCCTGCCATGCCCCCAGTTCCTAACACCAGGTGCAAGCGATGGCACCGACCTGCACGAGATACTCACCTCCCTACGTGTCTATTGCATGCATCGGTACCGATATGCAGCCAAGTTTCGATCGAATAGGGCTCTAGAAGCCGATACAGTGGCGGGCAGTGCCATCTGCACGGCCATGCTCGTTGCAATTGTCTTTACTGGTGATCGTTTAAATTTGTGAACGGGCGAACCCACCCCCCCATAGTCGAACTGAGGACACCCTAGGGGACCTAGGGAAGCCCTCTAAAGGGTCACTAGGTGCGTTGGTCGGGTACTATACCTGTGCTGGACAGGTTCAGGTCCAGTGCTTTTGTGGTGCACGTACCACCCCTGTGGTACATGTACCCGAATTCTGCCCAGGCACTATGCACCGATATATTAGCGATATTATTGTACTAGTACTCGTAC
Source organism: Convolutriloba macropyga (assembly GCF_964194025.1). Taxonomy (NCBI): domain Eukaryota; kingdom Metazoa; phylum Xenacoelomorpha; order Acoela; family Convolutidae; genus Convolutriloba; species Convolutriloba macropyga. The sequence continues at coordinate 26,307 of NW_027452838.1, forward strand.
ATACATCAATTGTACCTATAACGATGGCACAACAAACTTGCTTTCGCTATATACGTAGTGTACATTAATAATATCATATATATAGCGAAAATATTATAGCTAGCCCTGCTATCTGTCTATACCTGATATATATATACATACGTACGTGTACAAGTACAGAATCGTACTTGTACTTTTACCTCCTGCTTTTACACATATGTACACACACAGAGCGCCCGAGGTCGACTGGTCGACCACATGCTGGGATGCGTCGACAGCGCCCTATATGTCAGCCAGAAGACCCGAGGTCCAGAGCCATCGACGCCCTTTCGATACATCCGATTTGGGCCCAAACATATTCCCCAGGAGATTTAATAGAATTTTCAAAAGATTCAAGGACTCAGTCAAAGCAGTTTCTCTACCTGCCGCCGCACGCCCCAACGCCATGTCGTACAGGAACTCAAATAACCCAAATCCCATCAAGTTCGGCGACGGTACCGGACGGGACAGGTTTGTAATTGCTCACAACCCGTCTCTCAATTCCAGGGCCACAGAATTAGTTCAGGTAGTCCGCAAAAGCACTCTGAATAGTTCACATGCAGATTATCATTCGAGCGAAATACGGAACGGGGTGCAAGTGGACGCCATAGGTGTTCGATCGAGGTTGGCTGTGACGTACGCGGTGATGATACGCACGTACGGCTGTGTGCTGGTACAGTGTATTCCAGCTGATTGACTGCCGTGGGCCACGGCAAGCCCTGGTCCGTCGCGGCCGTCGGTACCTGGGCGAAGCTTGAGAGCGCATGGTTGTGTCAAAGCTTTACTCGTTTATAACTCCAGATGTTCGTTTGTCTCCGTGGTCTGTGCCGACTTGTCTGAATCCTCAATAGACGGTTCTGCTGTCACACGCCCGGTGAACTGATCGCAACATCGTAGGCCGCAAACAACCTGAGTTGTAGAGCTTGCGGACTCGACCACCATTCTGCCGCATGACCTTTTACCGGTGTATCCACTTTTTCGCACGCTTCACTTTGTAGTCCTGGGCGATTCAACTTACGAAGAAATTATGTCCTTCAGCTACATTATGACAGACATCGGCGGAACTACTCGGGCGAGGCAGGCGCCTCCAACATACTACCGCCCTGGATTTGGGGGCGTTCCCCATCCCCAGCAGGAGACACTAAAGGTTGGAGCTATCACTGTGATGGCTCCGGCCGCGACAGGTGGATATCAAAACGCTCCAGCTCTGAACATGCCCCCCCCTTAACCTACAAGCCATTAGCTTTATGTCACAGCCTGTCCCATGCTCCAATTCAGCCCCGCGGACACTCTGGACATGGCACCCAAAAGATGGCTGTACATGCAGCCATGCCACTTTTGTTCACAAAACTCAAGCATACTTGCAATGAGAAGCATGCCATCGCTGAAGTCATCCTTCCAGTGTTGCGTGGAGCAATGAGGATTTGTTTGCTCGATCCTGCTGTTCTATACATTGACAATTGCTTTGGCAACCCTGGGATGTGGAGACCTGATCAGCCCCTCGTGAGCTAGTCTAAGTAACGGTCTATGCCTATGTATGAAACGCAGGTATGTGCTGATGTCTGTCACCGGCCAGCATAAAAGTCTATGATTTTCGGGACAGCCTGCGGCAGCCCATTGACCGGTCGGCCAAGAACTATCTGAGGCCCCTGACTGCACGGACGTGGGTTGAGGAGAAGCGCTACAGGGAGCAGCAGCAATCTTGCTCACGACTTTCTCAGCCAAAACGGTGGGAGCACATGTGGGTGTATGTACTTCAGGGACGGAGAGGTTGGGTATGGAGAAAGATGAATCGCATCCCAACATTACATATCCAATAGAGACATCGCGCCATGCGCTGCTATCGGCCTACCAACCTGCAACCCGTCTACTGGAAGGCACGCTTTTCTTACAGTATAAGGAACTAGTGAGAGTGTATAGGTCCGCAGGGCCCCGCTCAGGGCTGAAGCACTGATTTTTGCTTTCGGTGCATGATAGCGGCTAATGTGGATGTTACGTGCTTTGCTGCATCCATGTTTGTGTGGAGTTGCCCGTGCAGTACCAGAAGCAAAGTGGATGGAAAGACAGATGGAAGGAAACATAGACAGACTGGGATGGTAGATGGATAGGCGGACGTGCGGAAAGGCAGAGACACACACGAATACAAGCAGCCTGAAGGCGTGTAGACTGTTAGAGATTCAGCGCACATGTCCATATCTGTGAACATGCACGCATATGCTGCTCCTGAATCACACATAAATGTGCCTGATTCGTATAGCAACAATCTATACATTTTGTAGGTCCTTGCTCGCGATTCGTGATCAGGTAGCCAATGCAGTGACAAGGCTGAAACTGTCAGATGTATGTAGAAACATCTCTCCTGACTTTGGATTGCTGCAATGGCACAGAGTTTTCTCGGCATTGCCACCGCCAGAGGAGCTGCACAACATCAGAGATCTGGAACGGGACCTTTATGGGGTGCCTCTAAGGAGGCGGGCTCACACTGCCAAGATTCGAAGCTATGGCAATCAGAGGAATCCGTCCGATGGCTTCGCGGCATCCAGCCACTCTGTGAGCGCTGCTTGGCTTGCGACCAAACTGGGCTGATAAGGAGAATGCACCAGCGACCTGGTGCGTCTGGAGAGGAATAAATATGTTTAATCAAGCTAGCACCTCAGCTGCAACAGTGCTGAGCAGGCTAGGCCTCGATGCGGCTCAATGTGCCCTGTGAGCCATTGTAATAACAAGACTTTTTATCGGTGGCATCCTGTGTATGCCGCATCTCACCTACATACCCGCAGCTTGATGACGCCTGAGCTATGTGCACTCGTACTTTCTTCACCCTGTTCAACAGTGGCCCTCGTACTTTCTTCGCTCTGTTTACCAGTGGCCAGTTTCTCTCTCACTCCCCTCCCCCACTCTCCCCAACTGACCACACTCAGTTTCAGATTCTAGCGGTGCAGCAACAGGTGCAACTGAGGACGGCCCCCCCAACAGTGCAGTCAGTGTCTGTACTCCATTCTTCACTGCACACCGGACAACTCTCCTCCAGTGCTGCTCTGTCAGCTTTACTTACCCTACATCCAGAGATACCGCGTATATCATGCAACAGTAACATCCTGAGGGGCTGGATGGACCACTTTCTCGGTCGCACGAGCGCCACGGAGCAACCCAAATGCACCGGCATCTAGCTCCTTCATGAGCCGAGACAAGACACCCAACATCTTCTGTTTATCGCCAATTTGTCGCCGGGAATGTGGAAACCTTACAAAGACAGGACTTCCGCAAGATGCAGACAGACAGAGATGGAGGGAGAGAGAGAGAGACAGACAGACAGACAGACAGAGAGAGAGAGAGAGACAGAGAGAGACAGAGAGAGACAGAGAGAGAGAGAGAGAGAGGGAGAGAGAAGAGAGAGAGAGAGAGAGAGACAGAGACAGAGACAGAGACAGAGACAGACAGACAACCACGACAGCATAGGAGCAGTTCAAGGTTGTCTTTTCCATACATCATGCATACACAACTTCTTTGGACTGGCGGTTTGGAAAACTGCAGAAATGCAAGCTCGTGCATTGCGATGAGGGAAAACGTGTGCTTTTTGGGAAATATGTGGTTGTCACAGATAGATTAGGGCATCACGGTTCCCACTTGAAGATACGATGGGGGCTTACTGAAATTCCAGACAGCCTAGGACCGAACGAGGGGCAAATAATGAGGTTGTCTATGCTCGCGTAGATGGTGGCTGTGCTGGCAGATTATCTCGGATCATTATGTTTTGGAATGGTGATGGGAATCGTAGTGGGTCAGGGGATGCTTGGACTCGTCTTCATCCTGCGCGTGTCGCACAGTACGCAAAGGGTCAGCCTCGGAGAGTTGGTGAGGATGGGAGTGCAGGAGACCAGTGACCCGGGAACAAAACGCGTGCCTCTCACCCCTGCTGCAAGCTGAGCAGTG
>NW_027452840.1:0-8037 GCF_964194025.1 Convolutriloba macropyga
TACGGATGCCAAAAGGGGTGCCTGTCTATTGTTATTGTAATTTATTGTATATTGTTATTGTATATTGTTATTGTATATTGTTATTGTATATTGTTATTGTTTGCAATGCCTAATAAAGCTAATAAAAAATCCGAACAGGTTCAGCCGTTGAACAGAAAATGAACAAGACCCGCAAAAACAGACGGTAACATACAAGTTTTTTCATTTCAGTAAAAGTGAAAATAAAACGAAAACTGTTTAAAAGCTACTTTCGTTCAAAGCATAAAAGAAATAAAATTAAACATCACACGAGCATTTCTGACTGAAATCAGAAAACAGCGAAATGCAAACATCAGGTCATATTTCCTTATTCCAAAACTCTGAAGTCAAAGTGGAATGATTTAAACAGACAAATCCCTAATCCCGATTTCAATAACATACCATGCATGCCTCCTGCTAGTCACTCTCATCCTCGGCAGTTGCCTTTTATAGTGTTCGATTTCGAATCACTGTCAAACAACAAATCAGTTAATTTTGCCTACCATAATTTTGTAGATACCTTACTTATGCATCCACTCATTTCTTCAAAACGTTTGAGAATCGCGTTTCTACCCCACATAGGAAGTTCAAAATTTGTTACGATCGAAATATTAAACCTGACAGTGCAGTTACAATGTAGGCCCAGTTAGGCGAGCTAATATCTCCACCATCCACGCTTATAAACATTCTTGCTCCACAATCTGGATATACACAGAACATAATAGGATGCAATATATTGATCGATTTAAGTGTGTAAGATAAATTTTTTCGCCTTGGACAGCCAAAAAAAGTTGGAGAATTTTGTATGCAGCCTAAAAAGCCAAAAAGTAGTTTTATTCGACACTATTTTGAAACCTTTGAATGGAATCCCGTGTGTGCCAGGATTCAAAACACATCACAAAAGCTAAAAAGAAAAAATATCAAAAACATCAAAAATGTTTTTGATATTTCCAGTTATGGGTGTGGAGCCAATTCCTTTAAATACCTGGAAAAAGTGTAAAAATTCAATTTTCTATAAACTTCCTATAATTACACTCTTCGGTATACTTTTTCGGTACCCTTTTTTCTCAGAGATTGTCAGTGCGTGTAAAGTGGAAAATTATGCATGACATACACATGATTTTGTGAAAATTTGAATATCATGCAAAAGAGTTTAAAGAGTGTAAAAAAAATATTCTTAACACATTAGCGTTACCCTGAAAAAGATAGGGTGTTAAAGTAGAATGTAGGAGTGCATAAGAAAAATAGGGGGTTTGAAAAATTAAATAGTGTAATTTTATAATGTAATAAGTTAATGGTGTAAAAGAATTCAAATTCAAGTCAGCCAAATTTTATTCGACTTTAATTCTTTTCCACCCTCAAATTACTCTTTTTCTACCCGTATTAAGGGTAGCTCTAACGGGGTAGGTAATTTTACACTTTTGCCCCAGTATTTGTCGGTAAAATCCTCAGCCCGGGGAGAATGACCCTATTAGGGTACAATAAAGACCTCAATCTGGTTAGCAATTTTCCCCTTCAAGCACTTCCATGTTCTAAATTTCATTGATCTTAGTTTAAAACACTTGGCGACAATTTCTATTTGAAACATTTATTTACAACTTTAAAGAAATTTCACAATAACTTAATCAATGACTTTCAAATGACAAACACATATATAGAAAGCTACACAACACAAATAAATATACAAAAACCATTATTAAAAGACAAAATAAATAAAAAGATGTGAAAATAAGTTAGAAATCTTTAACTAAACATTGAATTTTTCTTGAATCTATTCTGTTTTCCTCAACACCCCTTAATCGCACTAAGGACATATAACCCATTATGTGGGCATAATCAACCCCCGCCCCCATTAATGACATTCACTTAACATTCATGTAAGGGAGTTCGTTAAAAACAAATGGGGGGGGGGGGGGGGCTGAATAGATCCGTTTCTTCATGAAACAGTGGGTCTAGAACCCAAACTTTCCCAGCATTTTGCAATACATCTCTTGAAAATTCATCAGTTTTATCTCCAAAGCTTCGATCTGATCATTTTTCCTCGCTAATTCCTTTTTTAGCTTCTCGTTTTGCTTCCCAACTTTGCTTTTTGTTAATTTTTTCACTTCTTTTTTGGCTTGTGCCGATTCGTTCACGAAATTCAGCACCAGTGAATTGAATTCGCAGAGAACCAACTTGAGAACAATTTGATCATTGATCGGAATTTTCTCGGGTAATTGATATTTAGGGTAGAAACTCTGAAAAGCGCACAAAATTGCCTCCTGAGTCATAATAAGCAACTTCTCGAATTCGACTTTTGATTCGATAGCATTTTCCATCAAACTCTCCAATTCACATAACTTGGTTCGAAGATCTGAAGCTTCGATTAGTAGCTCCTGTTCTTTTGCCATTTCTTCTTTTATAATTTCGCAATGCGTCGAAACATTCTTTTGAAGAGGAGAGCTTGAGTGAGGTTCATTCGAGTGCCACGATATGTTATAAGACACCATTGAGTTCTCATTTGCAGTCTCAAATCCCGAATTGTTCACACCGAATTCAGGCGCTTGATCATGAACAAAAATCGGATCCGTTTGAACAAATTGCGAAATTCTTGTTTCTGATTGGCTGGATGAGTTCCCCTCTTTCTCCTTTTCCAACTTTTCAATCTCCGTTTTCTGAATTGCAATCAATCGTTTGTTGCGTTTAACTTGGGATTTCAGGCTGTCAATTTCCAGGAGCAGTTCGGTGGGCTCTTGTTTCTTTGTTGGAGTTTTGGATTTCCGGTTTTTCGAATTACCTGGTTCTTGGACAACTTCATCCTGGGTTAACTGGGTTATGGTTCCGCTGGATGATTTCGGACATTTTTCATCATCTCCGCTGCTCAACATATTCTCGTATTTCGCCATTTTATAAACCAAATCAGACACCAAATTATCTCGCTGGCTCAAATTCTCGTCCTTTTCTTTCAGATCACGCCGCAATTCTTCAATTTGCGCCTGTAGGTTGTCAAGTTTTTCAAGATCGAAGGAACTCAGCGAGCTGGTTGATTCCGGCAGACCTTTGCGGTTTCCCGTGGGTTTCTTGAGACCAGATTTAAGTCTGTTCTTGAGGGTTCCGGACTTCTTTCTGGTAACTTTTGGGGTTGACCCACCTGATACATCAGAAGCCGAACTGGAAACTGAAGTTGAGGTCTGGCGTTTCGTGGTTGTCCGCAGAATGTGAGATTTGACCGATTTTAGTGACGGCATATTTGCAATAACACCGCTGAGCACGGCTCTAAAATGTGCCAAATTAGATTTTTATAGCTAATTCCCAAGCAACAAGTTAACAAGTTAGCAACAGTTTCTATAAATTAAAGAAAATTGATTATTTTTGGAATATCGATAGATTCAATTTGCTAGTGATTGTGATATTTCAGAAGTTAGTTCAATTACAACTTAATAGTTTTCGAATTCATGTAGTGACCAAAATTTTCTATAACCGCTTTAGGTTTGACCTAAAAGTTTGACAATAAGTAATGAATTTAACTTGGCAGTTTTAAAGCAAAACAATATTTTAATGAATAAAGTGCTTATTTGCAGCTTGACAGTTTTACGATCAATTCTAAAATGATAATTTTCACCAAGTTGTCTTCCAACTGTCACTATCTGATAGTTTTGAGTTCAACGCCTTTAAGTGCTATTATACTGAATACAATAATACAATTCAACGCGAATTTCTGGCGTTTATTCTGAATATTTGCTTATATTAGAGCAAAAGGTTACTAACCTTAAAACGTGTGAAGTTGTTTGTATTGGCTCTTTGTATAAGAGGCGCAGAAAATCGGAGGCTGAAAATAGACGCCAAATTCTGGTCAACATTTTTGCGTTCACATTTTGAAGCCTCTGAAGAAACTGAAGTGAGAAAAGCGTCCAATTTTGCATGTGATTTTCGTTTTGACAGCTGGTGTTTGAAGAGAGAAAAAAACCGATATCGTTTCAAAAATGATTCTGAATGAATACCAAAACAGTTATTGAGAGCCAATGATGCATAGTTTTTTAAGATCAGATTGTTCGGTTACAAGTATTTCAAAAAGAAATAGTAAAGAATTTTAGACCGTTTTCCCTGAAAAAGGTAATCTGAGGCAGCGGCAAAATTTTTCTGCGAAAATCTTTGCAATATAAAAAAGGAAAAAGATTATTTCGAAGGTTCAATTATCCGTATCACTCCATTTATAATCATGGAAAACCAAATTAGGCTTAACAGCCTGTAAAGTTTCCCGTCTTCTGACTCAGTGCTGGTTCAATACTACTGTAGTGAGTTCATGATGGCTCAGCCTGTTTTTGTTTATGACGCAGACCTTTTTTTGAAGGTACACATGAACGAAAATAGTTCTGTTCGGCAGTGAACAAAATAAGCTCAATCAGAACAGATGGCTGAGGGAACAATTGATATGCTGCCCATTTACATATAAAAACTCTGAAAGTTTTCACTTAGATATATTACGCTTAATAGTCCTCCTAGTTATTTTAACAATAGGGTGACACTGTGGTCGTATTTTGGGTACTTTGTGTGTTATGGGACATAGTCTGTGACATTGGGTACTTTGCCCTGGCACCCATGTTACAGTTCATAACTATGACTAAGTCTTGCCAATGCGCACACCTCGCAATAATTGAATCGGACATAAATAAAGAGCAACAAAAAGTCTGTTTCTCCGACTCCATTGTTTACCGCGTTTCTGTTAATGTCTTAAGTGCGCTCCAACTGTTTTTGCATCTTCACACTTTTCCATTGAATAGGGCATGGGGCCTTTTGTTAAACAAAAATTTGCTGCCATTAGAAATTTACTGGTTGCACTCTTATTATTAAATGAGTATTTATCCATTGAATTATTATAACAAGATACCATTCTCCATTATTAAATACACAAAAGTGGCCACATAAATGATCCAAGAAATTACAGCTTCAATCAATGTACACTAATGTTAAGCATAAAAGGAGGTACAAAAATGTTTTGGGCTATAAAGCATGTTAATATCACAAAATCCTTCTATAATCTTAAAATTTTTGAAAAGTTATTCTAATCGACGAAAATTAAATTGTTTCAAGCAAAACAATCTCAAATTATTTATGTCCTTCTATTTGACATATCAGCCAATTTACATTCATATTGTTGGCCCAAAAAAAAACGTTTTCTTTTCTTATTCCACTGACATTGCAAATAATAGGAAAAAAAGTTAACAAGAAATTGAAGATATTTAGTTAAACTAGGAGCTACCACCATATCTCTTTCAGCACTAAAACATCGAGTATTGAAAAAACAAACAGTGCTGAAACAGCTTCAATTAATTTTTTGGCTAAGGTGCAGAAAAAAACTGCCATTCAGACTATGAAGATACAAAAAAAACTAAGAGACACAGAAAACAAGTTGTGAAAAACTAATATTTTTTCACTGCAGCGTTTAATTAAAGGTACGCTCGTTGCATCGTCTGTTGTTCGTCATATGTATAAATGATCTACACTTGATATGACGGGGAGACTAAACAAAAAGGTTTGTTGATGATACAGCACTACTATTTCAGGAAAAAACTTTTCCATCAGAAATATTGAGATGTCTAATACACAACTAGTATTAAATATTAAAAAACTAATATTAAATGTTAAAAAAGCCATTTCTCCGAGCTTCATCAGAAATTTATTAAAAATTGAACATTGAACAAAATTGGTGATTCAGAAAGCAAACCCAAGACAAGTTTTCTAGGGTTACGATTTAAACTTAAAATATCATGTTGAAAATCTAAGGGTGCGGAATAATCGCTTCATTGGGAGTGTAACCAGAATTCAACACTACTAACCTAAAAAACGCCATTGTTTTATCAATGTCATATTTGTTCAATCATTGCATACGGTACATTAGTTTATTGTTACACGTCATATAATAATTGGAGTCATTTACGTGTGTTACAGAAAAAAAATGGTTACACTAATGCTTTATAGGTCACTTGGTACTGAAGCAAAGTGCTTATTTTGTAACAGCAGTTTTTTCACAGTTCATAAAATACATATCAGGAGCTTACTTGTTCGATCTTTGATAGCATGCAATAAACCCTATAAAAAGAGTAATTCGAAAAAAATTTGAACAGTTATGACCAACAGGACATTCAACAAAGATAGAAATAAAAGGTAAATTTCAGGTACCATTCAGCAAGATAAAAAAACTGGGAAACGCACTTAGTTTCAGAATTCCTGAAAAATTAAATTTCATTTTAGAAAGTGATCGTTTTACCAGGACTTTTTCAGTGTTACAAAATTAAACAAATTGTTAACAAACCTATACCAGTTTTCGTAAAGCAGAATTATCTTTTAGAAAAAGTTAAATTAGGGTGCTAGCTTGTTCTCCGGGATATTACTTGCAAAGATCTAAAGAGCCTATTTAATGTCCATTGTCTGTTACCATTTGTCAAAAGAAAAACTCTTCTTATGCTTCTTATTTTTTCAATTACATGAAAATCAGAACAATATCCGTTAAAACTCACATTTTTTTGAAGAAAATTAAAAAACTTGCAAACAATTAAAATTGTCGCAAAAAAATTTTCGATTAGTTGACTCTGACTAATTGGTCACCAAAACGCAATCAGATATTTTTGTTGCTAAAGACATGCAGTGTCATCAATTTGGTTAAAGTTTAATCTAGTTTGATTATTTTTCATTTCGTTATTCATCAAATGTTGGAAACGTTTTTAGTGTTGGAAATAATGAAATTATTAAAATAATGAACAAGGTGGTTTTCAGATCGCTAATTTAGATGTTGATTTTCTCAATTTTATTTGCTTGGTAATAGAATTATACTTTCGTTTCAGCAAACCACTGATCTAATAAAAAGTACAGAAAAAATGTGCGGCTATAAACTAAATGTGTTGTTTTTATCATGAACAGAATTAATGAATTGGATATTCAAAGCATTTATAATACAATGAAAATCACCAAGAAAATGTAATAATTTGACATGAACAATGGAAAATTTACTGAAAAATCTTGCATTTGATTTGTTTTAAGTAACACAACACAACAGGCGGTAACTCCGGGATCTCATTTATATCGCTGATGAAAAAGAAGTGCGATTTGGAAGAGCATATGGGAACATCAATTTTTTGTGACTTTTTCTTGAATTATCAATTTGCAATATCTCGATAGCAGTGCAGCATCCCTTAAAAAATATTAAGGTACAAATTGGATTATATTCAAGTAGTCCAAAACGTCAGAACCAAATCACTTCGTCGGACCAGCTCACTTTGAAAACTGAATCCAAGCTGCCTTCTCTTTTCTTGTTTTGTATGATTTTGGCAAATTGAACTGTTCAAATATCTTAATGCAAACTTATTAAAAAATTTCAGCACAAAATTGAGGCTTCAGTTTTTTAACCAATGAATTCTTGTTAATTTTGATATCATAAGCTCAATTATGCAGACAAAATTATAAAAAAAAATTGGTAAAAAAACAGAAAAGCGATTATGAAAGCGAAGAAACCTGATTTTCTTTGATCATATGAGAAAATGATGATCTGCTATATTCTTACACATTGCTACATTTTCAGTTTTTGTAATGTATTTTTCAGTGATAAATTAACTTAAAGAAAGAATTGAAATGGGCCAAGGGTCTGTTATCTCTTTTGGGTTCATTTTCAAATAATGTCCTCTGCTTTTTGCAGCAGAGCCACTCAGAATGGTTTTTCAACAATGCAGATTTTTTGAGCAAGTACACTTTTTTAAAAGTTTGCTTAGAAATTCGTTCGCGTTAATTAAAAAGAAGAATCGCTTTTTTCAAAAAATATTTCTCCACCAAAGTTAAGTCAAATAATTTTCCGTTTGTCTGTTTCAGAAGTCAAAAGAAATCTATTAGACTCACAAATAGCTCTTGCATTGCACAAATTGTCTTATTTGTATCCAGCCGTTTGCGAATTGGTTTATTGTAAACCACAGTAAATTCTCATAATCAGCCAAAACTTTCCAATCTTCTAGGTTTTTGCTTATGAATCTAATCTTCACTCAAACGTAATTA
>NW_027452841.1:0-22707 GCF_964194025.1 Convolutriloba macropyga
CGTACATACTAGCTACGCGGCTCATACCGCTTGTGGTGTACAGGTTCTGCTGGCGAAGTATCGACTCGGAGGCATCTACTGGATCTGGTTAGTGGTTGTGGGCGCCAGAATTGGTGTCTGGAGTGGAGGGCTGAATGTCCGGCTGCAGGGACCGGGGAGCAGTGGGAGGTGACATTATGTATGAAGTGGGACCAGAGCCGCCTTGGATGTGAGAGGTCTGGCTTGGCCGGGAAATTCGTGCGCTGAGTCTGGGGATATACTGACCTTGACCTGGCCTGACGAAGAGGTCTGTGCCAAAAAGACATGGACAGGGGTGACCTGTCTTTCACCTTCGGATTGATGGACAGCGTTGCCGCTGCAGCACCGACCCGTTGACTGAATGGGCACTGGAACAGTTTCCCGCGGCTCCATTGAGCGCGGCCTCCTGCTCTCCTGTGACCAGTACAGCCCCAGTGTGCATGGACTACAGGGAATGTAAGTGGGAGGTTACCGTTCCGGGCACTACATGCCCCCCACCCACTCCAAGCCCAACACCCAGCCTCACCCCCGGCCCCACCGCTGGTCCTACACCTGGCCCAACGGCCGGCCCAACCCTTGGGCCCACCCCCGTCCTACACCCGGCCCAACCCCCCGCCTAACCCCGGCCCACCCCCAGTCCTACACTCGGCCCAACCCCTGGTCCCTATTCCCAGCCTCACCCCCGGTCCTACACCCGGCCCCACCCCCGGTCCTACACCTGATATCCACCTCAGCCTAACCCAAGCCCAACCCCGGCCCAACCCGGCTCTCACCCTCAGCCCCACCCCCGCCCCATCCCTTGCCCCCACTCCCGGCCCAACACCCAGTCCCACCCTCGGCTCCACCCCAGCCCCATCCCATCCCCCCACCCCCAGCCCAACACCAAATCTCGCTGCCAGCCCCACCCCAGCCCCATCCAGTGCCCCACCCCCGCCCCATCCCATGCCCCCACCGACGGCCCCACCCCCGCCCCATCTAATGCACCCACCCACAGCCCAACACCCAGTCCCACCCTCAGCCCCACCCCACCATCAGCCGCCCCCACTCCCCACCCAACAACACCTGGCGTCCCTGGAGCTGTGACACCTAACCCACATCGCCAGTCGCCTCACCTGCCCCAACTCCTTTCCCAACACCCAGCCCAGTCGTATCACCATCAATCCCTCCGCCGCCCGTCAGTTCATCCCCTTCAGCCCGACCTTGCAACCAGCAAGTCCGTCGCCTCCAGCCACCAGCCCAAGCCAGCCAACGACCAGTCCCCCCACACCGAGTCCAACAACTCCTGCCGCAACCACCGCACCGACCACCACACCTGTGGCACCTCTGCCTGCCCCTGGGCCTGATCCAAGCCCAGCAACTCCGATCCCAACCCCGAGCCCGACCGCGACAGAGCTGTCCACCCCCGGACCTACCCCACACCCCACATCCCCGTCGCTCACCCCAGTCCCAGCCTCACCCAATCCTACTCCAGTCGCTGCCACTACCCCTTCTCCAACACAACCGCCTATACCCTCATTTACAACAAGCCGCCCTACACCAGCACCCACCCCACCAGCACTCCCAGAGCCGTCCCCGTCCACCATTTCACCAACACCAAGTCCGACAGCAGTGCCGCCGCCCCCTGTGATACCAAACCCCACAACGACTACGGCCACCCCATCGCCTACAAATGTGCCAACGTCTTCCCCAACCAACGACGTTCGCGAAACTGGGGTCACCCTCAGATTCCTGCTTCTGTTCGCATCAATTGATGCGACCAACCAGAGGTGACTCGCCTAGCTGAACCGTGTCTGCTGAAATCTGTTGGACTGTTGCTGTTGGGCTTGTCTCAGCTGCTGTGTCTTGTTGTGCATAGCTGACGCTCTGGTGTTGTGTGTTGAACTTGCAGCTTCCTTGATTTCTTCGGCCGCAGCTTCTGCTCGGAGCTCGAGTCCTATGCCATGTCTGCGGGTGTCATCTGTGACATCCTGGCTCTGATACCCGGGAGCCTGACAGTGGATGCCGCCCTCTACTTCCCTGCCGGAGTGGAAAGCGGCTCCATGAGCCCAGACCTGGTAGCGGAGTCGCTGCGGTCATCAGCACACTCCATGTTCAGCAGTTGGTTCCTCGAACAGTTTGGGACTCCGGACCGTCCGCTAAGCGTCGAGCAGACAGCTCCACCGCCCCCACCAGCTCCTCCTGCCTCATCGCCAGTGACACCTTCTTCCAGCTCCTCGCGCCCAGTTCCGGTGCAGCCCAGTCTTCCTGCTTCACTGCTGTGCGGCATCAATGCTCTTCCAGGTGGGTGGAAACATCGGCCATTGGAAGCCTGGGTCGTTGGATCACCCAGAGTTGCCTAGGGACCGTTGGCTGGGAGTTCTTGCGGTCGATCTGATGTTCATTCCTGGACCACGGCCAATGCGACTGTGCTCTTGCAATGCTGCGATGTGGATGATCACTGACGGATTTGTGTGTGTGTGTGTGTGTGTGTGTGTGTGTGTGTGTCGACGCCATATTGTGCTCCACATCTCTGCCCTGTCCGTAAAGGTGACGCCCCTAATGGCTGTGAGCCACCAGCAACCGCACCAGCAGCAGTCCCTGCTGGGCTTGCCGGCCCTGTCCTCACCCTCCTTGGCGACGGCGATCTCGTGACCGACGTCCATGGCATCACCCGGATGGTGCATTCCTTGGAGGTGGGCCAAGGTTGGGTGGATCCCGGTCTCTCCATCGTTGGCACCCTCGACCCTCGTCTCGATGGGCCGCACGTCCAGGTGGAGGGTGGCAAGCTGGACATGGCTCGACCCACCAGGCCGCAGCAGCCAGCCATCATCACCTACTCCCTCACCGACATCGCTGGCAACGAGGCCACTCCTGTGGGCCGGCTTGTACACATCACTTGCCCGGAGGGTGAGCACATCTGCCCGGAGGAAGCTTGGAGCGACGGCCTGGCCTGCAGTTCCATGAAGCTCTGCAACGCTCCCGCTGACCTTGTAGAGATGAACATCCCCTGGTTGAGCGTTGCTGACAACGAACCCCTGAACATCGCTCTCAACGGCAACAGCACTGTCGAGCTGACAGTGGGGACAAAATACGACCGCTGTGAGCACGGAAGCGCCCCGTGGCATATCTGCGACCGCGGGGTGGTTGTCACGAGCGGAGGCGCTGTCGTTGGGCAGGAAAGCAGCCATTTGGTGTCAGTTCAGGCGTGCCCGCGGGAGCGCGGCTCTCTGATAGACAGCTACGACTTCCACGTTGCAGGGCTTGCAGGGTGCCTGGTGGACACCCAGGCAGTTGGCACCTACACCATCACCTTCGTGGCAACGGACCTCTCCGGCTCCCAGCGAGAGGGAACCGTCACTCGGATCATCAAGGTGCTTCCAGACTGCGGCCGCCACGAGCGGGTCTGCAGTGATGGCTCCTGCTCTGTGGACGGCGTCTGTATCTCTCAAGACGGCAGTCTCACAGACCTCCCGGCTACAGGATCCGAGCTCGAGGGAGCAGACGGTGGCATTCACGGCCCCGATCAGATAGGCATCTCGCCTTCATTGCAGCTCGCAGATGGCATCAACAGGATCATTCTCGTGAAGCAGAACTTTGCTATCACGGAATGCCTCCCTGGGCAGCCCTTCCTAGAAGACAAACCATGCGTTCCTGCCCCAATTGCTGTTGACAGCGAAGGGAACGACATCTCATCATGGGTATACATTCTTCCAGGGGACGAGGACCCCATGCTGTGCCTCTCAGACGGCTGCACAGGCACAGAGTTTGCCGTGGCTGGCATTGCTCCCGCTGGCATCGATACGTCTGCGCCCGTGGGGACTGTGTTCTCCTTCAAGTTTGTTGTCATCGACAGCGTTGGCCAGCTTTCGTCGATAGAACAGTGGGTTGGCATCGTGCCGCCATGCGATGACGGCGGCAGCTGGTGCGATGAGCAGTGCCTGCCTGTGCCATGTGAGGTCAAGGAACTCCTACCAGAGCTCTCCCAATCTGGCGCGGCTGGGGCAGCCCTGCAGCTTGTGGGACCCAACGCCATCACCATCGGCTACGGGTCTTCTCTTCCTGGGTCGGTCGCCTCTTTGCTGCCGTGCCGGACCCCTGCAGAAGTTCTCGCAAAGTCCTGTGGCGCCACGGTGATCTCCGCCAATGCTGAGAGTACAGCCGACCTCCTGTCAGGGCTGGGGATCACGGATGTTACAGTGTGTCCCGAAGGCAGCAACAGCTGCCCGAGGTGCTCACCAGGCCTTGTGGGGCATGGCCCCCTGCACTGCCTGCCGGGAGTCTACACGTACGAGTATTCGCTTCTTGCCTCCTCAACAGAGAATGTCAGCTTGACACGGACGGTCATCATCAAAGAAGGAGCCGGCACCCTCCAGCTGCAGATCTCTCTGCCGCTGGGCGATGAGATTCCGAACTCTTCGGTGGATGAAGCCTTGACAAAACTGTTGAGTGGGACGAGCGCAGAAGCCATGGCGGTTCGCGAACAGCTGCTGGCGCTGGTCAACAACGCTGCGATCGGCTATGGAGGAGAAGACCTCATCCTCCTGTCAGCGGTGCAGGTCGACGCAGTTTCTTTGCTCTCCGCCGAGGTGCTGCAAGTCACGGTCCACATCACTGTGCCTCACCGGTCCATAGACCTCGTTCAGAGCGTCCTCGACAGAAAAATGTCGAGTAGTGAGCCCATCGTGCGTGATGTGTTCGTTGCTGCTGCCCGCCGTGTGGTGTCTCGGTCGTCCGGCGGCGGCCAGCTGGTGGCTCAGAGCTACTCTCCCCCTCCTTCCATTGTTGACACGGAGGGTGGGGCCATGGCATCGCTCGTCAGCACTATCCTCCAGATGGCAGACCAAATGCTGCAGCTGTCGCAGCAAATGGAGAAGCTGTCGACCCTAACATCGAATGGAGGGCTCACCACCGAGGCAGCGGGCAAGGGCTTGGCAGGAAGCCTGACAATCGCTGAGCTGGCTTTCCTCCAGGACGCTCAGGCCATGTTCAGCACCCAAAAGGTACGGCAATATGGCCGATAATTAATGCGCCTGTGTGTTCACGATAATACCGCACACCACCCGGACGCCAGACGGTCAATTCCAGAACGATCCTCACATCGTCAGCTGGAGAAAGCGTTTGTCCTGACGGGGCGATGACGTTGACGCTCCTTTTTCCTTTGATTGCCAGCAAGGCCTCGCACAACGGACTTGAGTCGCTGCCAGACAATGCTATGCATATCTATACATCTGCAGAATCGCTGTAGGGTGTGGGGCCTTGAGGACATGGGATGCCTGGCTGCTGCACAGGAACTCATTGCCGAGGTTGCCCAGTCCCTGGATGTGGGGACAAGCGCCCAGGTGGTCATCAACGAGCGAGGCCAAGCCGCAGTCCAGGCCGCCGAGCAGATGCTTGCCAACAGTGCACGGTTGCTGAGGGAGCAGGCGGCCACTCAAGAGTTCCTGGATGCGGTGAGACTCAGTTTGTTTTCCCAAAGACGCAGCTGCCCAGAACCTACGGCCTACCCTACAGAGGGGCGGCGCCCGCTTGGCTCACGGAGCCATTGACACTTACCAGACATTCATCTGTGGTGGTTTGCGTCTGTGTTATTTGTCTTCCGTGATGGCAAGGTGTTGGCATAGGACGAGGAACAGACGTAGGCCTGGGGGCAGGGGCAAGTGGGTGCCGGGGGAGGGGTGAGTGGTGGAGGGGCAGAGAGGGGGGGGGGGGGGGGGGGGGCCTCGTCTGCAGGGGAATGCCGTGAACCGCAACAATCCAAAGCGGAGGCACAGTCCCGACATGCAGACCCGCAGGGTAGTGTCTGCTCGTATCTAGTACAGAGATTGGGTTGTGCTGGCCACAGCCGTTTCTAAAGCTTGTGGCGCTGTGGCTGTGTTCTGTAGGTGGTGGGCCCCCAAGGGGCCGATGGCCCAGCGCCGTGCGTCGCAACGTCCAGCCGCTCACAGGGGACTTACAACGTCACCTTTCAACTCCCGGCCAGCAGCAGTCCCGCCGATGAGAATATGTTGGCTGGCGGGCGGCGCCGGCTCATGGCCAGGGGTGGAGCAAAGTCCTCCGGGGCGAAGGCCGACAACCCAAACAACCAGGTCACGGTGTCAGCAGACATGTGGGGCGGCTACAGGATCCATGAAGACCTCAGCAATCTCAACCAAGTGTATCTTGACGGAGCCGGTGAGAGGGAGCGGTGGCTCGGGGGTTCCTCAGGTTCTAACCGGGTGGTCGGAGGGCTCATGATCCACCAGATGAGGGGCGGACTGGACCCGTCCAGCTGCGGGACCCTGTTCTCCAACCTCTCCACCGGGTGCTCTGAAGTCAGCATGTACAAAAGGTATGCATCGCCCCCTTGAAACGGCTGCGGTTTGAATCAATCATCAGTGGGCTTGTGACCTGTCCGGGCCAGGACCCATTCTGGGCGCACGCAAGATTGACATGGCGTTGTGTACCTGCAGGATTGTGCAGCAGGCCGACAACGCCACGCAGGCTTCTGCCTACGTGTCCAGCCTGTCCAGCCCGCTGCACGCCTTTGGCGTCGACCCGGTGTTCCTCCCGGGCAACCCTCTATACAACCCATGGATGGCCGGAAAGGAGGGCGAGGTGTACAACATGACCCCCGGCAGCGGCGAGGTGAACGACATCACCCACTTCCCGCATGGGTTCTTCGCTCGGCATGTGCCCGGCAAGGAGGAGGGCTTCCCTGCTGTGGTCCCCACCCAGGTGGACACCTACCGGGCTGGACTCATCATGGCCGCTGTGGAGGAGGGCAGCTTCATCGACCAGCACACCAAGTCGCTGGAGGTGCAGGTCACGTCGTACAACGCCAAGCTGAAGCTGTTGGCGCTGAGCACGCTGACATTCGCTTGGACGCCGTCAGGCGGCATCTCCTTCTCGTCCTACGCCCCTCAGCTGGTGGCCCTCTTCCAGCCGGACGCTCTCAATATCGGCGCGCTGGTAGGCTTTGGGCTTCTTCTCCCGGCCCTGTGGTACCTGTCAGGGGCGTCAGTGGTGCTCCCCCCACTCGTCACAGCCAAGTGGAGGAGGGCAAGAAGCATCAGGAGGGTGATGAGGTTCCGGCCGAGCGACAGATTGCCAGTGCGGGCTGACTGGCCGGTGGACTCCGCGGCGGCTGTGATGGACGCCATCCTGATGTTTCTGTTTTTGGCCGCCCTAACTTTCAAGGCCAATGCGTTGTTGTCTCAGAGGCATGTGTTTGCTGCCAACAGCTATGACATCTACGACTCAGTCACGACCGCCCTCGCCCGTCTGTTGCTGCCTTCCAAGCAAAGCCCCGCGGCTGGCCCCGCCTCAGAGTCTGTGGAGGCCGGGGCAGAGCACCGCTGGCAGCTGCCCACCAACCACACAGGGATGGAGCAGCTTGGCGGGACCATGCACTCAGTCACAAGCATCGCCACTCTGACAACGTGCAGCAATTCTCTGCACAGCATCGGGGTTGTGCTGGCCATTGCACGGATGCTGCACAGTTGGAGCTTCCAGCCGAACCTCAGCGTCATCACGAGATCAATCACTACGGCTGCCCCGAGGCTGGTAGACCTGATGATTCTGACCTCTGTGGTGCTGGTGATGCTGGCTGGGAACGCCCACCTGGCTCTCGGCACCCTGTACGCCGACCTCAACACTCCCGGCAAGGCCATTTACTTCATGCTGGTGGCCATGGTCACGGACGACATGGGGTTGGTCCACCTCGTGTTGCCGTCCCGGAGTGGCCGAGAGGTGGCTTCGCTGTCCCAGACTGCCGGGTACATGGGGTTCGCCACAGCTTTGGTGTTGCTCCGCTACCTGCTGTATTTGTTCATCATGGTCATCCTGATCGACTCTTACTACAGCGCCAAGCAGAAAGCCGGGCAACCCTCAGACGTGGTGAACACTACACTGCGCCTGTTTGGCTTCAGAGGCCGCAGACTGCGGGTTGTCAGGAAGATGCTCAGCTCTGCCCTCACGCAGCTCCCTGCTCCCCGGTACCGCTTGAAGTCTGTGCTATCTAGAGCCAGCTCAGCTTGTGCCAGTGTTGCTGCCGCTCCGGCGACAAGGGCCAGCTCTTTCATTCATTTCGACGACCTGCACGATCACCTGGATGACATCCCTCTGGAGGTGCTGCTCAGGCTCACGCAGATTGGAAAGGGTATGCGGAGCAGTGCAGATGGTGCTGGCCGGAGACCCAGCAGCGCCAGGGTGCGTTCTGCCGGCTCGCCGCAACTGCAGGCGGTGCTGCAGGTAATCCATGACTCGCAGGAGCATCTCGAACTCTTGCAGGAGATGTCGTCGGATGTCGACGACATGATCCTCCATATTGCAGAGCTCCTCAGGTTTCCCGATCACATCAGCAGATCCGACGGGAGCTCCTCCTTCCGCGTGCGGCCACTCTACGAAGGCGGGGTGCAGCCGGACCAGCCCTGGTGGCCCAGCTCGCCGACTGGCACTCGCCCTGCCGCCAGTGCTTGGCAGAAGGTTGCCAAGGCCGTCTTCTCTGGGGTTCCATCGTGGCTAAGCAGAGCGAGCTATGTCGCGCTCCCCAGCCTGAGTGCAAGCGCTGCCAGGGTTCCGCAGGATGCAGAGAGCCGCCACTCGACGGCCTCGCTGCGCCTGGACCCTGTTGTTGGCTTCACCAACGCCACTTTGCCGACCGTCTCCCAGGTAGGAGAGCAGTGGGGGCTCGCTCCCAAGGCGCCGGCATCAAAGCTGGAGATTCCACAGCGCCAAGTCAGTGCTACGGGGTCAAGTGTGTCCCTCACGTCGTCCACTTTTCCGCGTCTGAACTACCGCCGGAGCGCTCCCGGTACTGCGTATGCATGCGATGACAACAGCAGCCTGTCCGGTTCTGGTACCAGCAGCAGGCGGTCCATGGTGAGGCATGTCTTCTCCGGTGTTCATCTCCCTGACAGGGAGAGCTTGGACTCGATCGGCTCCCCGGCAGATCAGGGAGGTTTGATTCGCCCATGGACGGAGTCGTCACCGGTTGCTGATCAGCAGAGTGATCACCCGCTTCCGGCGGCGGATGATTGGGCAGATCCAAGGGCTGAGCAGTGGGCCACCGCACCGCCGGAGCCGAGCCTGCATCGCAGCACCACCGAGATCTCACTCCCCGAGCGTGCCGATGCGCACTCCCTTCCGGGCATGTTGCACCCCGTGCATCTCCAGTCCCCCGCCATGCGACGCCACACCGCTCATGTTGACCCGACCTTCAGGGCTGACTGACGGTCAGCCTGCAAGGCTATCGCCATGCTGCGATTTGTTGAGGGCGGCGATAGACTCGCTATAAGCAGAAAGAATAAACAGTTGCTGCACGCCACGCAATTCATGGGGACGGCACCCCTGCACGGCCTATGGCCGTCAACCGCTGTTGGCATGACGTCGCTTGTCGATCTGCGACATCCAGCAGCCCAAAAGCCCCTGCAGTGCTGAGCTAGCACATGCACGAAGGTCATAGCAATAATAAAAAAGTTTGACACAATTGTACTCTCGAATAGTACGCATAGATGGAGTAAGTAATTGCAGGCTATAGGTCCCCAGCCATGCGCTGGCTTGCAGCTTCAGCAGGTGCATGTTCCACTGCATAATACGGCGAACCCTGGGATGGCTCTCGCTCTCTCTCCACACACACACACACTTTCGCTTCCCCAAGATTGGCCGGGGACGCAGGCAATGGCAAAAGCGCCAACGATTACCCAGGGGGGGGGGGGGGGGGGGGGGCGGCGCTGAACGAGTGTCAGGGGCACTGTCATGCTATGCGGAGGACAGGGACTCCTCAACGGCGAGCGATGTGCATGCCATGGGAGTGTTCAGAGAAGGTGCAGCGACAGGGGGTGGGAAACGGAAATGGGAGCAGCGTGGGAGAGAAGTTGTAAGCCGGGGCGTGTGAAGCGCTAGTCTCTGGAAGGGGGCAAAGGTGAGGGCTGGCCGGTGAGCACCCGAGTGAATCGGATAGCAGGAGAGAAATGCTACTGTATCTCCAAGGGGTGAAGGAAGTATGGTAAGGGTGGAATCAGACTTCGGTAGTCCGCTACCACCGCCATGGAGGAAGAGATTGTCATGGGACAATGCGAAACTGACTCGGACGAACGCAGGGTACAGGGGCAGTGCCGGAGTTGCTGGCGGTGAGTGGTGGAGAAGAGGCAGCAGGCACGAAGAACCCCACCCGCCCGCCCGCAGTGTTTGCCGCCCGCATTATCACAGCCCCTGTCTCCTCCCTGGCCTCAACTCCAGCAGCCGCCACGGCCTGTGACGCTGCAACGATCAGCGCCAGTGGCAGTGGCAGTGGCAGTGGCCAGTGGCCAGTGGCCAGTGGCAGTGGCAGTGGCAGTGGCCGTGGCAGTGGCCAGTGGCCAGTGGCCAGTGGCCAGTGCCAGTGCCAGTGCCAGTGCCAGTGCCAGTGCCAGTGCCAGTGCCAGTGCCAGTGGCCAGTGGCCAGTGGCCAGTGGCCAGTGCCAGCGCCGGCTCGCCACCCGTCGGTGACACTGCCACCGACAACGGCCTACCGTTAATCACACCGTAACTGCCCTACCATCAAACTGCACCACCCTATCCGTAGGCTCGCCGCCAATGCCAATGCTCTACCAGCATAGTCATACCCCGCCCCCCCCCCCCCCCCCCCGGCCAACACTCCCATCCAACTGTAATTGCCACTGCCGCTGTCGCTCTGGTCATGTTGTGACCACCACCGCCACCATCACACTGTCACGAGCGCCACCGGTCCACCATTTCAGTCAAGACCATCATCCGATTGCCCCTCCCTTTGCTCTTCCCAGCGGTACATGGACCACATCTATGCAATCAGCTCTAACCATTGTGCCCCCTTGCATCGCAGGAACGACGTGGTACGACCATACAGATGCCATACCATGCCATGGTCGGGGCACCGATACGGGCACTGACGTCGGGTGGGCCGGTAGGTGGGTGCTGTTGTATCCCAAACTTGTGCAGGGGAAGGAGCGGAGACGGGCCGTGTGCAGGAACATGAATTACATGCAATATGTTAGTCCTCTGAAATCTACTGCCGGCCCGCAAACCACAGCTGACGCTGCCCGCCGTGCAGCTGAGGAGCTATGCCCTGTGCTTCGGAAGCACGAAAATCGTCAACACCCTACGTACTACATGTGCTAACCTGTGCAACCATGCACACACTCCTTAACATTTGTGTGCTATGACTCAAAAGTGTCCAACATACGCTGTTGGGAACAACAAAATGGCGGGGCACGGAATGGAAAGCCCCACTACTACCCCACATACGAGCCCACACTTCTACTAAGTTCTTGAGCTTATCTACTTAGAGTTGGCAACGCCTGGGAAATTCTCGCTCCTCGCATGGCTGCCAGGAGAGACTGCTCAGCCTGCGTGGTGCGCTCCCCGCAGCGGTGCAGTCAGAGCCGGGTATAACTTTCGTACCCGCTCCGCATGACTGCCGCCCCCAGGCGTGGCTGCTGCTGCATACGTCACTGCTGCTGCGGCGAGGGCGAGTCTTGCTCCCCCACAGTGCGAGAGCCCCCAGGGCTAGCGTGCGACTCCTCCACGGTGTGTAGCATGCCAGGGACGAGGTGCTCAGCCGCCGGGGTGTCCGGGGACAAGTTCCCGCTCATGGTAGGCAGCAGGAATGCAGGGGGCGTCGAAAAGGATAGCCGCCTGGCAACGGTATCTTCGCCGTTTGCGTCGTCCGAGAGTCCAAACTGCGGATCGCGAGTGGGTTCCTGGGCTGTTGCCATCCCCGCACCAATCTCTGGACTGTCAGGACCGTCCAATTCAAAGTCAAAGTCCAGTTGCACACTTGAATGGCGGCGCACGCTGGCTGTGCTCAGTCGCTTCCGCATTGATAGCGAACCGGTTCTGAGCAGTGTTTGCGCAGGCGGCCGGGCGTCTGAGGGTGTGATCTCTCCCCAGGCCTGCTGACTGCCGGCGTCGGAGGATCTCATGTCCATCCATGCCGGCACACTGGCGGAGTCTGAGGGTCGCATGCCACCCCATGCCCGCACGCTGCCAGAAGAGCTCCCGCGGTGATTCATCAGGGGAGCAGCGAGTTTCGAAGCATCAGACAGGCTGGACCCAACACGGCTGACTCGGCCCGACGAACTCTTGGGGTGCACCGTGGCATCAGCAGGGATGACACCACTGAAGTCGACAACCGTCCCGTAGCTGTCTGCCTGCCCTGCCCCCGCAGTGCCATCTCTGGAGGACACGGCGTATCGCGATCCGCCCAGCCATGACCGCACACCGGACACTTTCTGGACGAGCCACTTGAAGGCCGCTTCAACGGTGCCCTGAGGGCTGTCGTGGGTATCCATAGAGCTGGGCCACCATGATTGGTCCACCACTAGCCCTGGCTCGTACAGCGGCTTCACGGTGAAAAGCGATATGCTCTCACGAGAGGCCACCTGATCAGGAAACTTCAGGAACTCCGCCATCTGGAGGATCATGTCATCCACATCCGCCACCATCTCGTACAAGTCATGAACCTGCTTCTGCAGGCTCCCTATCATCTGCACCACCTTCCGCACCCGTGGCGTGGGGGCGGGACAGACGGTGGCCGTCGCTGCGCTTGTCTGGCCACCACCTGTCCGAGCGTCTCTGCCGACCTGCCTCAGTTTCAGCAGAACCTCAAGCGGTATTTCAGCCATGTGGTCCTGAAGATCCTGGAAGCGGATGAACGAACGCGCCTTGGCCGGGGCATCCGGAGTGGTGGGGACGGCGGCGGCACTGGCAAGCTGTGCTCGGAGATTCAGTCCCTTGTGGTGCACCCTGAGGGCCGAGCTCAGGGCCTTCCTCAGAACGCGCAGCCTGCGGCGCTTGAAGCTGAAGAGACGGAACCCGGTGCCGAGCTGCTCAGCCGGCGGCCCTGCTTCGTGCTTGGCCTCATAGTAGGAGCTGATGAGGATGACCAGAAAGAAAAGACAGAGAATGTTTTGGAGTATCGCCACGGTTGCAGCGTACCCCATGTACCCGGCGACTTGGGACAGTGCCGACACCTCCAGGCCGCTGCGGGCCGGTAGAAGGAAGGGGACACCCCCCAAGTCGCCCGTGACCATGGCCACCAGCACGAAGTACATCGCCTTGCCGGGGGTGTTGAGGTCGGCGAACATGGTCCCCAGGGACACGTGGACGATCCCGGCCAGCATCACCAGCACAATCGAGGTCAACACCATGAGGTCCACCATCCTGGGGGCAGCCAGGACGAATGACCTGGTGATCACTCGGACACTGGGCTGGAAGCTCCAGCTGTGGAGCGCCCTGACGATCGCCAGCAAAGCCGCCACGCCATGCAGGAAGTTGCTGCACGTTGTCAGGGTGGCAATCCCGGTGACTGATTGTATGGTTCCGCCAAGCTGCTCCATCCCTGTGTGGTTGGTGGGCAGCTGCCAGCGGTGCACCGAGCTGTTGCCTACCGCTAAGCCTGACGGCACAGCGCTTGTCGCGGGGCTCTGCTTGGAAGGCAGCAGCAGGCGGGCGAGGGCGGACATCACCGAGTCGTAGATGTCGTAGCTGCTGGCGGCGTATACGTGCCTCTGAGACAACAATGCACAGGCATTGAGAGCCAAGGCTGCCGCCAAAAGGGACATCAGGATGGCGTCCATCACAGCCGCCGCGGAGTCCACCGGCCAGCGAGCCTCCTCACGGAACCTGTTGCTGGGCCGGAACCTCATCACCCTCTGGCTGCTCTTTGCCCTCCTCCACTTATCCGCAACGAGGAGGGGGAGCACCACTGACGCCCCTGACAGGTACCACAGTGCCGGGAGGAGAAGCCCAAAGCCTACCAGCGCGCCGATATTGAGAGCGTCCGGCTGGAAGAGGGCCACCAGCTGAGGGGCGTAGGACGAGAAGGAGATGCCGCCTGACGGCGTCCAAGCGAATGTCAGCGTGCTCAGCGCCAACAGCTTCAGCTTGGCGTTGTACGACGTGACCTGCACCTCCAGCGACTTGGTGTGCTGGTCGATGAAGCTGCCCTCCTCCACAGCGGCCATGATGAGTCCAGCCCGGTAGGTGTCCACCTGGGTGGGGACCACAGCAGGGAAGCCCTCCTCCTTGCCGGGCACATGCCGGGCAAAGAACCCAAGTGGGAAGTGGGTGATGTCGTTCACCTCGCCGCTGCCGGGGGTCATGTTGTACACCTCGCCCTCCTTTCCGGCCATCCATGGGTTGTATAGAGGGTTGCCCGGCAGGAACACCGGGTCGACGCCAAAGGCGTGCAGCGGGCTGGACAGGCTGGACACGTAGGCAGAAGCCTGCGTGGCATTGCCGGACTGCAGTACCATCCTGCCAAGCAGTCATTACCACACATGTTAGCACAGGACGCGGCGGCAACACTCTTAGATAAGAATCTGTCAAACGCCACATCTGTCAAACTTACGTCCCAGGCATTGACTATACCTTTCGTACATCCTGAGCTCAGCGCAGCCGGCAGAGAGGTCGGCAAATGGGGAACTGCAGGTGCCCTTGTCCAATCCGCTCCGCGTCTGGTGAAGCATGAGACCGCCGACGACTCGGTTGGCACCTGAGGAGCCCCCAAGCCACCGTTCCCTCTCCGTGGCGTCGTCACGGAAGTCTTTCAGCTCGCTGATCTCTTCATGGATCTCATAGCCTCCCCACATAGCTGAGGAGATGGTGACTTCGTTGTTGGGGTCATCAGAGCTCCACGTTGACGTTGCACCGCCCTTGGCAAGGAGCCTGCGTCCCCCGCCTGGCGTCGAAGCATCAGCGGGGGTGCTGCTGCCCGGCAGGAGGAGAGCAACGGTGTAAGTCCCCTGTCTGGGGCTGGAAATTGCGAGGCACGGCTCCGCGCCGTTGTCCCCCGTCGCGCCCACCACCTGCAGGTGTAAGCGGCCCAAGCGTGAGACTAGGAACAACCATGCAGAAATCCTATTCGGAGCCTCGGAGCTGTGCAGTTGTTCCGGCTTGCATGCCTGAGAGGGCAATTCCCGCACAAGAAACCAAAGGCGCTCACCGAGTCAAGGAACTCTTGCGTAGCCGCCAACTCCTGCACAAGCCGGGCACTGTTTGCAAGCAGCTCCTCTGCGGCCTGAGCCGCTTCGTGGCCTAGCTGCTTGTTGCCCAGCAGCGAGTCCATCGTTATGTCGAGGCCGCGGGCAACCTCGTCGATGACGTCCTGTGCCCAGGCACACAGTGCATGCATTTCAGATCTGGGGGGGTGCTGCTGTGCAGATGGACAAATCGTGATGGAGGAGTGTCCTAATGGAGCAAAGACAGTCGATCGCTGGCTGCTACGGAATGCTGCATGTGACCGAGAGAGATCGAGCACCAGAGCGGTGTTCTGAGGGACCACACAGCCGCAGTGGTGAGCATTTTCAGATCAGGGAGAGGGCCGGGGCCGGGTGGCGGGGCATGGCGGGGGCGGGACGGAGCAAGCGCTTCATGGCATGGGGCGGCTCCTCAACGGGCAATGCGGCGTTCCTTGCCCTACCTTTCGCCGGCTAAACATGGCCTCAGACTCTCGTAGGAAAGCCAACTCGCCGGCAATCACGTCCGCTTCCTGAGGGATGACCCCAGAGCTCAATGTCAAGGCCGAGAACCTCTCCATCTTCTGTGCGAATTGTGCCATCTGGTCTGCCGCCTGGAGGATCGAGCTGACTAGCGATGCCATGGCCCCGCCGTCCTTGTCAACGGCGACCGGAGGGGAGTAGCTCAGAGCCACCAGCTGGCCAATGGATGAGGGGGACCCGGCACGGCGGGTGGCGGCAGCGAACACATCGCGCACGATGGGCTCAATGCTCAGCATCTTCTGGTTGAGGACGTCCTGGACAAGCTCTGATGCCCAGTGTGGCAGAGCGACGCGGACGGTGACGCCCAGTGCCGAGCTTGACAGCAGCGACACCATGTGGATTTGAACCGCTGGCAAGGAGACGACGTCCTCTCCCGGTTCAATATTGATTGACACCTCGTTCACCACGGCCAGCACCTGTTGCCGCACTGCCAGGGCTTGTGGGCTCTTTCCATCAAGCAGCGCAGTAATGGCTTCATCCACAGCTGAAAGGCCAGAAAGCTGAATGTCCAGTGGCAGGGAAAGCTGCATCTGGAGCGTGCCCGCGTTGTCTTCAATCACTACTGTTCGCGTCCTGCTGACGTTGGCTGAGGAGGAAAGAAGCCAGTACTCGTAGGTGTAAGTTCCCGGCAGGCAGTGAAGAGGACCCTGCCCCAAAAAGGTTGCCGAGCACCTTGGGCAGCTGTCGACACCTTCTGGACACGTCGCAAGCTCAGTGATCATCAATCCCTGCAGGAGGTCGGTCGGCTGAGCAGCGGCGGCACGAGCCGCCGCGCCACAGGAGTGTGCAAGGACCTCTGCAGAGGTGCTGCACGGCAACAAGGAGGCGACTGACCCGGGAAGGGGCGAGCCGTAGCCAATGGTGATGGCGTCAGGCCCCAGAAGGTCCAAGTCCACTTGTGCAGCATCAGCCTGAGCGAGCCACCCAAACCGCAGGGCGACCTCGCAGGGTACAGACATACACTGACCGTCACACCAGAACTCGTCACGATCGCACGGGGGAGAAATGGTGACCCACTGTTCCGTCCATGAAAGCTGGCCGGAGCCGTCGATGGCCACAAACTTGAGGGAGAACACGGTTCCCACGGGCGCAGACGTATTGATGCCAGCGGGAGCAATGCCGGCCACGGCGTACTCCGTCCCTGTGCAGCCGTCTGAGAGGCAATGCATGGGGTCCACGTCCCCAGGAGGAACAAAAACCCATGACGAGATGTCCCTGCCGCCGCTATCGACAGCTCTGGGGGCAGGCATGCATGGCTCGTCTTCATCGAAGGGCTGCCCGGGGCGGCATTCGCTGAAAGGGGAGTTCTGCTTCACCTGAATGGTGCTGCCCATCCCAGTGGCGAGCTGCAACGAAGGTGGGTCACCCGGCGCGCCGCTGGGGTTCGTGGATGCCTGGAGCTCTGATTCAGTGTGTGGAAGATCGATGAGGCTTCCGTCTTGGCCGATGCAGATGTGGTCCACGGAGCAGGAGCCGTCACTGCAGACCAACTCAAATGGACCACAGTCTGGAAGGACCTTGACAATGCGGGTGGAGGTGGCCACTCGTCGGGAGTCAGAGAGGTCGGTTGCCACGAAGGTGACGGTGTAGGTGCCAACTGTCTGGGTGTCCACCAGGCACCCTGCAAGGCCTGCAGAGTGGAAGTCGTAGCTGCCTATCAGGGAGCCTCGCTCGCCTGGGCAAGCCTCAACGACAACACCCCTCCGCGCTGCGTTGATGGCAGTCACGCCGCGGTCGCAAATATGCCACGGGGCGCTGCCCTGCTCGCAGCGATCATATGGTGTCCCCACCGTCAGCTCGACGGTGCTGTTGCCAACCAGCGTGATCTGCAGGGGCTCGGGGTCACTCGCTGAGAGGGACCAGGGGATGTTCATCTCTACAAGATCAGCGGGAGCGTTGCAGAGCTTCATGGAACTGCAGGCCAGGCCGTCGGTCCAAGCTTCCTCCGGGCAGATGTGCTCACCCTCCGGGCAAGTGATGTGTACAAGCCGGCCCACAGGAGTGGCCTCGTTGCCAGCAATGTCGGTGATGGAGTAGGTGATGATGGCTGGCTGCTGCGGCCTGGTGGGTCGAGCCATGTCCAGCTTGCCACCCTCCACCTGGACGTGCGGCCCATCGAGACGAGGGTCGAGGGTGCCCACGATGGAGAGACCGGGATCCACCCAACCTTGGCCCACCTCCAAGGAATGCACCATCCGGGCGATGCCATGGATGTCGGTCACGAGATCGCCGTCGCCAAGGAGGGTGAGGACGGGGGGCGTGAGGTTGGCCTGGAATGCTGCTGCTGGAGACTGCTCGCAATCTGAGGCATCACCTTGGGGTAAACAAATTCAGGAACACAAATGTTAGCTCAGTGACATCTCAGGCGCGTTGGACGTGCGCCAATCGTACTCTCAGGACCGGCCCAGGAGCTCAGACAATGCAATACAGACGGAATGCAGACTAGGGTGGCCACGGTGTAAAGCGATGAGTTAATGGATTGCTGCTCATCAGTGTGAGGACCGCCCGGCGCTACCTGCGAAGTTGCCCATGCTACAGGGCAGCAGTGGAGGCAGAGTGAATGACACCGGAGGTTGAACTGGAATCTGAACCTGGACCACTGTCGGTGGCGGTGATGCGGAATCTTTGGCCTCTTGTGGTGTCGATGTCTCGTTGACTGCCACAGGCTCGGGGTACCCAAATTGCGCAAGGAATGTCGCACTGAAGAAACTCACGGGCGAGGAACTGAGCATCTCAGCCACTGTGGCCCTGGTAACGGAGCCGCTTTCCGAGCTAGAAGGGAAGTTGAGAACTGCGTCCACGGTCAAGCTCCCGGGTATGAGAGCGAGGACCTGACAGGTCAAACCGGCCGACCGGCCGTATGACTCGAAACTGGAGCAGAACCCGTCCCCGAAGGCGTTGAGGAAGCTGCAGACAAACAAACAAAGCCACAGTCGTCTGTGTGAGCAACGTGAACGTTTCGGAACCTGGGACCAAACTGTGCTGGGCTGTCCACATGGTGACGGAATAAAAAAAAAGTAGCTTCGCTTGATCATTTACCTTTGTTCGAATGTGTCAATGGATGGGAACAGAAGTTGGAATTGGAGGGAATTGTTGAAGGTCTGTATGGGGCTTTGTGTAGCGGCCGGAGCGGTGGGGCTGGGGGTGGGTCCAGGTGTTGGTGGAAAGGTGGGCGATGGCGATGGTGATGGGGTGGGCCCGGGGGTCGGGGAATTGGTGGGGGATGGCGATGGGGCAGGGGTTGTCTGGAGGGCGGGCGATGGCGATGGTGATGGGGTGGGCCCGGGGGTCGGGGAACGGGTGGGGGATGGTGATGGGGCCGGGGTTGTCTGGAGGGCGGGCGATGGAGACGGTGATGGGGTGGGCCCGGGGGTCGGGGAACGGGTGGGGGATGGCGATGGGGCAGGGGTGGTCTGGAGGGCGGGCGATGGCGATGGTGATGGGGTGGGCCCGGGGGTCGGGGAACGGGTGGGGGATGGGGATGGGGCAGGGGTGGTCTGGAGGGCGGGCGATGGCGACGGTGATGGGGTGGGCCCGGGGGTCGGGGAACGGGTGGGGGATGGCGATGGGGCGGGGGTGGTCTGGAGGGCGGGCGATGGCGATGGTGATGGGGTGGGCCCGGGGGTCGGGGAACGCGTGGGGGATGGCGATGGGGCAGGGGTTGTCTGGAGGGCGGGCGATGGCGATGGTGATGGGGTGGGTCCGGGGGTCGGGGAACGGGTGGGGGATGGTGATGGGGCGGGGGTGGGCCCTGGAGTTAGGGAACGCGCGAGCGGTGCCGATGGCGCAGGAGTCGGTGCAAGAGTGGCAGGCACTGGGGGTACGGAGCCGGGCAGGGTGGGGTCGGGAGTCGGGCTGGCTGTTGGTCTCTGTGAGGCGGCCGGCGTAGGTCCAGGGGGAGATAGTGTGGGACCGGGCGTCGGGGAAGGGGTGGGTCCTTCGGTTGGCCTGGGAGTGGGGTGAGAGGTAGGGCCAAGTGTGGGGCCTGGTGTAGGGGCCGGTGTTGACATGGCAGTGGGACTGGGTGTAGGTGCTGGGGTAGAGCCTGATGTGGGGACTGATGTAGGAGTGGGGGTAGGGGCTGGATCAGGTGCTGGGGTAGGGCCTGGGGTGGAACCAGGCATCGGGGCAGGAGTGGGTGCTGGGGTGGGACTGGGGGTTGGGCCTGAGGTGGGACTGGGGTTGGGGGCTGGTGTGGGTGCTGGGCTGGGACTGGGTGTGGGTCCTGGGGCTGGGCCTACAGTTGGGACAGGTGTGGGACTGGGGGTGGGCCCCTGGGTGGGAACTAGGGTAGGGTTTGTGGTGGGACCGGCCGTGGGACTGTGGGTCGGTCCGAGAGTGGGACTGGGGGACGGGGCTGGTGTGGGTGCTGGAGTGGGGGCAGCGGAAGGGCCGGGTGTGGGTGCTGGGGTGGGACCGGCTGTGGGACTGTGGGTGGGTCCAGCAGCTGGAGCTGCGATGGGGCCAGGTGTGGGACCTGGGGTGGGACCAGGCGTCGGGGCAGGTGTGGGTGCTGGGGTGGGACCAGGCGTTGGGGCGGGAGTGGGTGCTGGGGTAGGACCCAGGGTTGGTGCTGGAGTGGGACTGGGGGTCGGGTCTGGTGTGGGTCCTGCAGTAGGGCCTGCTGTGGGGCCGGGGGTGGGGACTGATGTGGGACTGGGAGTTGGGTCAGGTGTGGGAGCTGTGGTGGGAGCAGGCGTTGGGGCAGGTGTGGGCGCTGAGGCAGGACCCGGGTGTGGTGCTGGAGTGGGCCTGGGGGTCGGGTCTGGTGTGGGAGCTGGAGTGGGGGCGGGAGTGGGGCCTGCTGTAGGGGCAGGGGTCGGGACTGAGGTGGGACTGGGGGTTGGGGCAGGTGTGGGTGCTGGGGAGGGAATGGGTGTGGGCCCTGGGGTTGGGCCTGGTGTGGGGCTGTGGGTGGGTCCAGCCGTGGGAGCAGGGGACGGGCCAGGTGTGGGACCAGGCGTCGGGGCAGGAGTTGGTGCTGGGGTGGGACTGGGGGTCGGGGCTGGAGAGGGACGGGGGGTCGGGGCTGGTGTGGGTGCTGAAGTGGGGGCGGCGGAAGGGCCAGGTATGGGACCAGGTGTCGGGGCACGAGTGGGTGCTGGGGTGGGACTGAGGGTTGGTGCTGGAGTGGGACTGGGGGTGGGGGCTGGTGTGGGTGCCGGAGTGGGGGCTGGGGAAGGGCTCGGTGTGGGTGCTGGGCTGGGACCAGGTGTCGGGGCAGGAGTGGGTGCTGGGGTGGGACTGAAGGTTGGTGCTGGACTGGGCCTGGGGGTCGGGGCTGGTGTGGGTGCTGGAGTGGGGGCAGGGGAAGGGCCCGGTGTGGGTGATGGGGTTGGGGAGGTTGTAGTAGGGGTGCAAGTAGTTCCAGGTACGTTGACCTGCCACTCGCATTCGTGGTGATGGCTGCACACAGGGGCGGTTGTCACGGCTGAGCATGAAACCGAGCCCAAAGAAGACCCGATGTACTGCTCAAGTGCTGATTCAGAGAATGGATCGCCGTTGCAGCCATTGCCATCCTTCACTCCGAAGACGAATAACAGGTCGCCCCCGGTCCAGCTCTTGGTGGCGCAGATCTCATTGGCGATCCCATCTGCCCAGCCGGAGGTTTCACCCCCAGATTCTGGGCATGCATGATTGATTGAGCCGGTCCTTACACAGCCGGCATTGTTCTCCTCCCACTTCATGCATACCGTGACCTCCCCCCCTCCAGGGCACTCCACGCTCCAATCGATACAGGAACCCTGAAGCTCGCAGCCATTCGCCGGAGCAAGTAGATGTCTTCTCCATTCGGTCGATTCAGCAAGACCTGTGCGTTCCAGCAAGCTTTTAAGTTTCTCACACATTGACGGGAATTTTGCAATCATGGGGGAGTGGGTGGCGGAAAATCGCCAAGGAGAGGGATCAAAGAGGCAGGAAGATCCAACGTGAAACACTTGCAGGTGCACGCTGGCGCTTGACCGCGTATCTATCTTCGATGTGAGAACAACTATCTGAGGTAAAAGGCATGAGCAGCACGCAGAGTCGACACTCGCTAAATCTAGACATGCCAACAGCCAAGCATCTCCGTGGTCCGAAAATCCGAGGTTGGGGCCGGCGGAGAAGGGCCGGCCGTCGGGACAATCATCTTCAGCGGAGCAAAAGGGTCCGGTAACCTGGCGACAGCCTGCTGACTGACGGTGAGGCGTGTACTGTGCAACAGCCTGCTGAATCGTACGGTCGCGAGTGTCGAATGGTACGCTCTTCATTCGTACACTCCATCAGACATTATGCGCAGTCAGCTCTAACCATCAACCAAATCAGGATGATCGTGCGTGGCCTTACCTGCGTCGGATGCGCGAGGGACAGTCGCCAGGATCAGGAAGGCAATTCCCACGACTATGTAGGCCGCATGAACGGCCGTGCGGCTTCCAAGGTGCCGGTATCGTCCCCCAGGATAAGGGTACGAGAGCCAGGCACCTTGTGTGTACGCGTACGCCGACGCCGAAGTTCGGCCAGTAACAAGCGTACAACCGGGCTGCAACTTTGCCCGCGAGCATGTCATAGTGGCATAATACAGGGTAATGGCCGAGTAAAGACGGACACACAGCTACATGTAGTTCAGGGTGACATGTTGGTTGCGGAGGACCTTCACGGCACTGGCCAGTCACTGCTTTCTCGGGTACACCATCTAACGTACGCCGAACTTCTTAGATGTTGCAACAACGGTATCGGTTCCCACCCTCGCACCACTCGTCAGCAGAAGGACTGATCAGCTGACAGGCAATGTCCTGCTGCTTCTCATATGCGCTGTGTCTGAAGCTACTACTCTTCTGATCCGACAAGTGATTCTATTCTCCGGTCTTCGAATCAGCCGCCGATGGATAGGTACTGAGTGCAACGACGTGTTCAATCACCGTTTGCACGCCCCTGAACGTTGGCCACCATGTTGAGTTACACTTCCTCCCCGAGTACTGGGAATTCTAGAGCACAAGGGTTGTGTGAGGATTGTTACAGGGGGGCCGAGGCCGGTACTTCTAGTGACTAGTACACCCGGGCCAGATAATACTGTAGTCTGTATCGCATGTATCTTCATATATCCACGTACAAACTGATATCCGCAACTCGCGCGCATTGCACACATGCTCGTACATGTCAAACGTACATATAGAGGTTCATGTATAATAAAGTTTAAAAGTATGACAGAGTTTCTCCAGGGGGTGAAAAAGAAATG